>NW_022436968.1:18576784-18716784 GCF_009761245.1 Sapajus apella | reverse complement strand
TACACACACATACCACTTCGCTGGGCCTAAACATGCACTAGCAAGTTATTTTAGGGCTTCAACTCTTCAGAAAATCTCATTATGTGAGGAGCGAAGTGGCTCTGCGGGGAGCATTATGGAAATATCTGGGCTTGATTTAATGAGGCTGTTCACATTCGTGGAATATCAACTTAACAGAGAAAAGTCTACCCAGGGCGTCCAAGTTACCAAAATGAAAATTGGCAATTGAGATGATAAGAACGTGGCTTTCTTCTGCGAAATCACTTCAGGTAACAGAGATAACATTAAATAACATACATTCTATGCACCAAGAACAATGTTTTATGTACCGAGTCTCTTATCCGTCTCTCCTAATGACTTCCCTTAGCGGGTTGTTAGTACTTGACAGCAGGTCTCCGTGCGGGGAACTTTTCTCCAATTCCACATTCAAAGGAGGTCCATCAGAGAGCATGATTGGCAATTTTCGTCATAATCTGCACATTATTAGCATCAAAATTGACGTGGCAGTTAACACTGGTGGGTTTTGATGTACCTTTCTTCAAGTTCAAGGAAACCCCTCCAGTAGCCAGGTTGGCAGAGCGGGTCTCAGCAACCCAGCGGTGGCTTTGCAGAGGCGAAGGCGCAACAGACATGCGTGAGAAATATGCCAAGAACCATTTCACCCAAGAAAAAGGAAAGCGAAGAGGGAAGGGGACGAGGGGCATAGAGAGTTCGAACTTAGAAAAGTGTCTAAGGAAATGCTTTAGGATAATATTACTATATCTAGGGATTCAAGTATTTCCCAGATCGAGTGGAACCCGGTAGTTGAAAAACTGAGCTGAAAACGCCTCTCCAAATACTACAGCGCTCTATCAGTCTTGCCCTCACCCCCACGCCCACCCCCTTCCTGTCCCTTCCCTGGCCTGGCTGTGGCAACCTCTTTTGCCATCATTTTTTGCACAAAATATGCAAGATGCTTCCATTCTATCAGCACTAAAACCAAAGACCAAAAGAGGGAACGGTGTAGGACCGAGAAGGAGGAGGCGCGACGGCCACCCCTTCCCACTTCGGCTTCGTCCTTCCCAGGGAAGGCGGCCACAGCCCTACCCGCCTTGCTCCTGAACGCAATAAACAATCTCACAAACACACCCGCCACTGCCCACGCTCTCCATCCGCCCTCCCGGCCTTCTCAGACCTCCATTCTCCCGCTCTCTTCGGGCAGGGTCCCTAACGAGCTCAGGCTGAAAGAACATTTGCCACCTCCCCCACCCTCCTTTAAAGAAAATAAAGGAAATATGGAATAAAAAGAGCAGCAGCGAGAAACCTCGGGGACGACTCCTACCCCGCCTCCAAACACGAGCGCACAACATCCCCCTCTCTCTTTGTTGTGGTTCTCCTTTGCTTTGGGCCACGCGGTGCAACCGAGCAACCCGGGCCTGACAGCGCACAGCCAGGACTAGCTTAGGGGACAATGGGGATTGTCTTTGGGGAGTCAAGCACTCAGGACAGAGGTGGAAAGTGGGGCCTGGAGCCAGAAAACAGAGAGAAGTGTAGGCGGCTGGGTGGCAAATACAAAAATAGAAATAATTTAGGGGGACCCCCACCAGGCTTTTGCTCCTTCCCCCCCAACTCGGGGTAGGTTCCCTTCGGCCTCCTGGGCCCTGGGGCGCCCCCTGGCGGCAGCGGTAGCAGCGGGCAGCGCACGGAGGGCGCCGGGGCGCACAGGGGACTCCCGGGCGCACTCAGAGCGGTAGGCGCGGCCCCCTGGCGGTGGCGACGTAGTTATCTGGTGAGCGGAGCCTCGTCCCTCTGGTCCGGCGGGCTCACGGCCGTCTTACTAAGCACGGCGGCCGAGTAGGGTAGGAAGCCGCTCTCAGAACGCGGCGCCGCCGCGCTGCAGCCGAAGTCCGAGCCTCCGCCGGCACCTGCGCCGCCGCCGCCGCCACCACCGCCACCACCGCCACCCCGGGAGCCCAGGGCTGCGGCAGCTGCTGCTGCAGCTGCTGCCGCCGACTGACTGCTGTGGCAACTGAGGCACGAGCAGGGTGCGGAGCCGCCGCTTGGGGGCGCTCCGGCCGCTGCCGCCGAGGAGGCCGCAGCCGCTGCAGCTGCCGCGGCCGCTGCAGCGGAGGCCGCGCTATTGAGCCCGGCGGCTGCCGCGGGACCCTGGTAGAGACCAGGGTGGCGGAAGCTACACAGCAGCTCCGGCCGAGAGTAGGGGTGCGAGAGGGCTCGGAAGGTGTCCAGCGGCCGGATGGAAGTAGCGAAGGGCGACGAAGCCGCGGCCGCTGCGCCAGAGGCTGCAGCCGCAGCAGCCGCCGCCGTGACGCCCACGTGCGGGTAGTAGTGCAGCGGCACGTGCGAGTGGAAGGGGTAGGGCAGGCTTCCGGTGGCTGCCGCGTGCGTCATCATGTAGGTGTAGAAGCTGGGGTCGGCTGGGTGCGGCCAGGACATGGCCAGGCGCTGCCGCTTGTCCTTCATGCGGCGGTTCTGGAACCACACCTGCGGGGAGAGACGCGCCGCAGCCGGGTTAGGGAGCGCCCCATGTTCCCGGCCCCTATCCCGGGACCTCTGCCCCTCCTGGACCTCGGAATGGCTTGGCCTACTTCTCTTCGACCAGCCCAACCCCGAGTCCACTCTCCTCTCCCAGCTGGGAAAGTGTGGACGGCAGTGTGTGGACCGCAGTAGGCACACCGTCCTCAGCGAAGAGAGTCCTCCCCCGAGCCGGGCTGCTGGGGCTCATCGGGCGTTTTGCTCCCTTACTTCTTGCTGCGCTTTCTTGTCCCAACCCAACCTTTCCTTCCCTGCCGCCACCCACCAGTGCCGGCCTCGCCGAGCAACCGTCTCTCAATCCCAGGATTTGCACGGGGATTCTGGGCAGCCTTTGAAGAGAGGCTGCGGCTCAGTTTTTCTGAGAGGTCGCCGTGCGAAGTCTTGAGCCCTCCGAACCTCAAGGACCTGCCCCTAGGGGCACGGGTCCGATTTTGATATCGAAAGGATGATTTTGTTGGAATCGTTTGCCTTAAATGAGTGGCTAGACCAATGTCTCCATAAACGGGGAAGGGGACGTTTCCACTCCTCCCCACACTCTCTAATAAAGACATCATTCGTCACAACTCTAAATTAAAGAAAGCCCGATAAAACCAGAGGAAGACTTCCACACTCCTCCCCTACCCTGTGGAGTTTTTTCTTTTTCTGCAATGTGGAATGCTCCATGAAGGGCTCACCAAATCGCCTAACCTCCCGGCTATCTCTCCCAGACGTATAGTAAAATTAATAACCTAAAGTTATATATATATATATATATATATATATATATATATATATATCTGTATATATATATATATATATACATATATATGTGTGTGTGTGTGTATATATATATATACATATATATGTGTGTGTGTGTGTATATATATATATATATATATATACAATTTCGTTGTTTTTCCCCCTAGGAGGTTGCCCTTTTCCCATTGCCCAAGAGGAAAATGTTTAGGAAACTACTGTCTCAAGCCAATCGATTTTAAAAATATAGTATCCTTTTCTCCATGTAACGATTTATGCGGAAAATAAATCTCCAAGATCAAGAGCAAATGAAAAGTTTCGCCTCTGGTTCCTGCTTGAGGAACAAAGACCAGCCGGGTTTGCCGCCTAGGAAAAAGTGGGGCCATGGGCACGGGCTGGGGGCATCTGGGCAGGCGTTGGGCACAGTGGAGCAGAGGCGAGCGTTTTCAGCATTGGAGCCACCATTCGGGGGCCTTCTTAGATTTGTCAGGCCGGACAACCGTTCGTATTCGGTAGCCAAGAAAGAAATAAGCAATTCCTTTGGTGACTACCCCCCGCGGATTTCCAGACCCTCAGCTAAATCTAGCTACCCTGAAAGGGGAAAGGGGAAAAAGAAACAAATCAACCCAGATGCCCCGGGGGAGGCCAGGGCAGGCACGCACTGGAATCGATACCTTGATGGTGGTTTCGGGCAGGTTGAGCGCGGCGGCCAGCTCGCACCGGCGGGGCCGTGACACATAGTTCTCCCGGTAGAACTCCTTCTCCAAGCGCGCGATCTGCTCACGGGTGAACGCCGTACGGTAGCGCCGCACTTGGTCAGCGCCGGAGCCGGAGCCACCCAGCGCCGCGCCCCCGCCGCTGCCGCCGCTGCCTCCATGCAGGCTGCCGAGCCCTGAGCCCGACGCCGACGTCGTGGTGCCAGCAGCCGAACTGTTCTCTGTGTACCCTGGCAAACAAACGGCCAACAGCGCATGAGTCGCTGTAGGGCCGACAGCCCTGCACTGGTGCTGCGCGCTGATCGGGAAGCCCCGTCAGGAAGGAGAGTCGCTGTCGGAATTGATAGGGTCTGTCATGCTTACAAATTGCTGCCGTTAATGGAATCAATAAAGTTTGGGGAGTCCTTCATAAGCAAATAATAGAAACAGAATTAGAAGATTTCTTTTTAATAATTAGAAATTTTCAACCAAGGAGGAAAAGTGGCTTAGGGAAAATGCCTACCTCTGGGCGCAGTTTGGGAAGCTCTGGGTTTGCCATGGTCTGGAGACCGCAGGGCGGCTTTCTGTACGCCCTCTAGCCTTTATTTGAGTCTTCGGATTTCAAATATTTTAAGATTTTCGAGACAGCAGCAGCTCAAACCCGAGCCATTAGGGGGTGGAATCTACTTTTCCACTCTTTCTCCCGCTGACCTAACCAGAGGCGCCCAGCAAGGCTTCCTCCGATTTACCCAAAAGAATGCCCCCTCCATCTGGCCCTGAAGGTTCAGGGTCAGCAGAGCTCAGAGCAGTTGCCCAGGATACCTTTCCCAAAAGCAACTCGGCTGCTGACTAGGGGTCTACCGGCTCGTTCGGACTCTTAGACACGAGCGCAGAAACATTTTCTCGGATTCAGCAGCGAGGGCGGTGGGCCTGGTGTTCCAGCCTCCGCAGGCCTGCGCCTGGTTGGAAAGCTTAAGAAGCAGGACCAGAAGGCAGGGTCCCAGGCACGCATCCCGCCCCCGCCCGTGCTAGCTCGAAGTAGCTTGCTTTTGGAGGGTCTGAGAGGGGCAAATGCCGGGTGAACGGCCGGCGGGGGCCGCGGAGGAGCAAAGAGGCTGGGACTGGAGAGCGCGGTGCGGCGGCGCAGTTACCTTTGCCATTGTTTTCCTTGAGCTGAGAGGCGCCGAGGCCGCCGGGGGAGCGCAGCGCGGAGCAGCCCACCTCCACGTCGCTGCTCATTTCGGCCTCGGTGGCAGCCTCTGAATAATGGCCCTGCTTCTTGCGGCTCTCGGCGGCGGCAGCGATTTCGGAGGAGACGGTGGTTTCACTGCCCGGGTGCTGCAGGTTGAACAAAGTGTCTATTTCGAATTTGCCCTTGGCGGGGAGGTCTCCCAGAGCACCGTGCAGGGGGGCAGACGGCAGGCGCGGGCTGAGGCGAGCCGGGTGCTGCGAATTTTCCAGGGCCTCGAGCACAGCATTGCCAGCCGAGTCGGACAAATTGGAGAATCTCTTGCCGGCTGGAGGGCTATGCAGCCCTCTCTCCATCAGAATCATCTCTTTTCTTATTCTTTCCATCATCTCAGCTTTCTTAAAAATGTCACAATGGCCCTGCTGTCCCGTCCTAATGATGGGCTGCGCCTAGGGCTAATTCTCATTCAGCCCCAGCGAACGCCTCTAAATATTATTATCTCTTTCGGAGAGAGGCGGAAAAAATGTGGGATGCCAGAGCGAGGGAATGACTGGTCAAAATGACCCATACATCCTTCCGAGCCCGAGATGTCATTCATCAAAAAGTAGCGCCCGCTCGTCATTAAGGTACGAATGACGCTGTTCGAATAATCATTTATTGTAACAGGTTTATAAGCAAATAAATACACGCTCCTGTCAGTGGGTAATGAAGGCAGCTTCAGAGCAGACTAATAGATCCAGGTAGGAGGCGAGAAGAGACAAGTGAGGAAGGCTCCGGTCCTTTGCCCGCTCCAAACCAGTTCTGCTCGCCCGGGGGTTTGGCCTCGGGGGTGAAATTGACAGTCTGATTAATAGAGCGCGCCGCGGCACATTTCCCCCTTCATTTAGGGGCATCATTACGCTCTCAGTTTGCTGGGTTGCCCCTTAGGTCCTAATCATGCAGCGCCTTCCTCATTTTTCCTCGGACACAGATACGTATTAAATAATAGATAATGCTTTGACTTTCCAGAGTAGATCCTCGGGAATGTTTTTTTTTTTTTTTTTTTTTCTAACATTTACAAGCTGGGGGCGTAAGTAGGGGGAGACAAGGGGGAGGATGCAGGAAGAGTTGCGTAAGAAGACCTTTTGCCTTTCCTGTCTGGATTACTTATCTGTCGGATTTCAGAACCAAATATGTATTTTATTTAACAAATAGGACGCAGGAGTTCTCTCCCTCCCTATTTCTTCATCTCAGCCTGAATGTTGTCCTCCCACCCCGGGGGGGGGGGGGGGGGGGGGGGGGGGAGGGGGAGGGAGCGAGAGATGAGAGAGAGAGAGAGAGAAATATCCTAGAGTTTTGAAAGCGATTTCTTGCTACGTGGCCGCGGAGGTGCATTGGGCCCGCGCCTCCAAACGGAAATCATTAGTTCCTCTCTGATTTTCTAACATCGTTTGCAGAGTGAGCTCTGAACTCGAAGTCCCGGTGTTTTACTTTTATAATCCTGCTCATAGGAAGCCTTCTAGCCTACTCATTTTCCCGAGGGGAAACGAACTAGGCTAGACGATTTGATAGCAGAATTCGACAGCTAACTTTAAACACAGTGGAGATTTACAGCGCCATACAGGCGCTCCGAATCCACTTTCACGTTGCCAGATTTTCCCCTCCCTCCTCAAATAGAATTATTTGCGGCAAAGGCGCTGGATTTGGAGGTCAAAAGAGGAAAGAGGAGACAGCCTTCTTTTACGTCCGTCCCCGTTGCCCTCGCTTCCCCTTTGCTTTGCTTCCTTCTCTCTTTCCTCCCTTCATCAACCCCAGCCCTTACCTGCGGCCACAGGTATTCCCAGCACTGAGTCCGGGCTCGGAGAGTTGCCGAACAGCCTTACTGCAGCTCCCTGCAGCCTGAGCTTGGCGGCTGAGCCTCTTGGCGATAACTTTGATAGTCATAATGACGCCGGTGGCAACCATTTTAACGGAGATCAATCTTCACTCAAGGCCGCTCCTCATCTCCCGCGGTTGCGCCCCACCCTTCCCTGACCCTCCAAGCACTGTGCCCGCCCGTGGGCCAGTGGCCCAGAGAGGGAGAAATTCTCGGATTCTGGTGGAGGAGAGAGAGGACAGGGACGGGACGCGGAGATCTGTCCGTCAGCTTCAGAAGCGGCTGAGAGACCCTGACAATCTGGACGCTGGGCGCGGGTCCTGCATCCCCGCCTTTAACGTCAACCCAGACCCCAACCAGGGCCCCCTCCTCTCCTCTCTCCCGACACACCCAAAACATTGGGGTGTGGAAGGGGCAAAACCGAGATCTATTTGCCCGTGGCTCTTGGCTCTTTCTTTTTAACCTTAGATCCGTTGGGGGCGCGTCAGGAATGTAAGGGGAGGCGAGGTGTGAAGTATATTTATATACACATATACACACATATAGTCAATGCCAAAAGTTTATCTTCTGTTCCCCTCGGCACCAACTTATTTCAACAACGCAAGCTTTGCTTAGAAAATCAATTCCACCTCTTTAAGGTAATAAATGGAAAGCTCAATACGCGGGAGGTGCCTGGAAGGGGCGGGGGGGGGGGGGGGACGGGGAAGGCGGCAGGGAACACAGAGTGGGCCTCCGGCACCGGCACCGGGACTGGGACTTGGCCCAGCGTCCCCTCCGCCATTGCCCCATTGAACACCCAGCTCCGAGCTTCCTGAGTTCTCATTGAGCTGGCTTTGGGGCCATTAGCTCTGCGGGAGCCCAGCCCTGTCAACGCCCCCACCTGCTCCCTCCCTGCTCCGCAGCCCGAATGCCCAGCTCTACTATTTATTCCTTGCAGTCGCTGCCCCCATGACCCGGTAATGGTCCCCCTATCCAGTCCTCGCTTGCTCCAGGGACTGAATGGGACACCTTGGTTCAGGCTTCGGTCGTGGCGAGGCGGGGGGGGGGGGTGGAAGACCCTGGCGGAGGGTGTGGGTGAGCCATGGCACTGCTTGGGCGGAAATCCGTGGATGCCTTTATTGCTGTCGTTTGGCGCCCCCATCTGTTTTCCTCGCGGTTTTGGCTGCTGTGAGCTGGTTTTCAAGTCGGGAAAGCAGTCGCTAGGGGTTAAGGTGAGAACTGATAACCCCTTCCTCTATCAACCAGCCCAAGGGTCTCCCACACCCTCCCTTCCTCTGGGACCCGAGGCCTCTGGTCTCAAAGGCTGCGCCAAACCGGACCTCAGTCTGTTGAAAGGGAAAACACTATTTCTCAGCAACACCTTCATTCATTAGTGGCTTTGAAAACTACTTTTGCATCTTTTAAATAACATTGATATTGCATTTCTAGCACGTTTATTATAAAAAGCATGTCAGAGACCACGTCAGCGAAACTATTCACAGTAAAAGACACCTATAATGTTTCCACTAACCTAGGTGTAGCAGATAGTAATGTTTCATGGGGTACAGTGAGCATTCTATTCCAATATTTAATGTCCCTTAATTTATTTAGAGATTCCACATCCACTAGTAGTAATATTGGCTAGCTTATATTAAGCTCTTACTATGCAATTCCAAGTGCTTTTTACATGTTATCTCGGCTAAGGTTCACAACAACGCCATGAAATTTAAACTATTATCCCTTTTCCAGGGATTATGAGCCAGAGGGGTTCAGGGACTTGCTCATGATTTTAACTTATCTCTGATTATAAAGTCACAAGAGTTGTTTAAAGCCTTGAGCAGCATTTTTTAGGTTAATACTCTCATTTTGCATATGTCTTATGTAAATACAGGCCTACCTCAAAAACCATTGAACCTATATAGAGGGTAGCAAGAGGAACCCAGTTCTGTTTACGTGTTTTGATGAAATACTAAAACTTGCACAGGTCCCAGAATGTGAAGGCAGAGGCTGGGAACAGGTCTGTCTAATGTTCCGGGTGGTTAGATGCAGCCCCTGGGAGCATCAAGGTCTCTTACCCACTACCAAGGTACAGGACCCACTAGATAAAAGACGACAAGAATCCAACCCACGCCCGCATGCTTTGGCAGAATTTTTTAAGATGGGGCGGGAAGGACTTTTTCGCATGGACTGAAAAGCACTTTTTGTTCTAGAGGAGTAATGACTTAAAAGAGGCCTAATTTTTTGGTTAGGCTTCCAGACTAAATATTTGTTTCTTGAGCAGCAGCGGGTCCTCCGAGGTGAAGTGGTAAACACTTTTGGCCTATGACTGCGGGCAATAAAAATCTGTCCAGGCTGCCTGAGGGGAGGGGCGCCGGTAAAGCCCGAGCTGCAGCTAAGCCCCGCGGCTGCCGCTGCCGTGGCCTAGGTCTCCTCTCACGCTGGGGGCTGCGAGACGCTGGGGCCAACAACCTGCGGGCCTGCCGTGGGAAGCGTGCTCGCCCAAGAGCTGGGGCTGCAGGGTGAGGTGGGACAGTAGGACCGCAAAAGCCTGGGCTTCGAGCCTCGGGCTCCCTGTCTTTGGGCAAAGTGAGGTTTCCACTGCTGCAGGTTTCGCTGCATAAGGGAAGAGCGGATTTGGCGACTACAGTCCTCACTTCGTAGTGGCAACTTTATGCTGCCATCCCTCAGCAGGCCAGCCTCTAGCTATCTGTCCCATCCGAGTCTCTCCGGTTGCTTCGGTCTTTCCTCCTCCCTCTCCCGTCGCAATCCCGCGCCCCACGGAGGACGGTCGTGGTGCGGTGGTTGGGCGGTACTTTCTTCCTGGGTTCTGGGGCTGCGCAGACCCATCGCCTGCCTCTAGCTCCAGGGCCCCGAAAGCCACGGGAAAACTTGCAGGGACATCTAGCGCCAGACGTGGGGAACTGCGCGCTGCCGGGCTGGGAAGCGGAGGCGAACACTGCCCCTCTGCCTCCCTCTTGGCTCCCCCTCCATGCTTGGGAACTTTCCTCACCTTCATCCCTTTGCCCGGCCAATGAGGACAATGTGGATTCCCCATAGAGACTATGGACTCTGCGGAATGGAGATAGGTAGGTAGACAGACATTTTATTTTATCTCAAGCGGCCGAGAGAGTGAGAATTTGCTGAACTTAAAAATAAGTTTTGCTAGTGAAGTGTATTCCAAGGACAACCCCTCACCTTGAGATATCGGATAAAACTAGAGCAAATAGGGGCCCAGCTTCTATTTTTCAAAAAAGGTAACAAGTTACTCAGGGTCTCCGGCGGCTCTTGCCACACCCTCCTGCTCCCTTTCACAGTGAGATTAGTGCTTCTTTTCAAGGGAAGAGATCCTCACTGTGTTTAATTCTCTCCAAGGCTGGAGAAGTCCTCTGCATCCCAAACGAGGGCCCCGCCGTCCTCCATGAGGCAAACCTGGTTTCACCAAATAATGTTTCTGGTTTAGAGGGGGTTTGGGGTTGTTGTTGCTGCAAACGATTTTCATTTGATAAAGCCTAATCGTGTTGTGAAACCCAAATGGAGTATGTCTCAAAGGTGGAAAGTGCTCAGATGCAGATTCCACTGTCTGGTTGTTGCTGGAGTCCCCTTTTCTCACCCCAGGTTTGGTTTGTTGTTGTTGTTTCTTTTGATTTCGCCAGCCTGAGTAAAACTGGGGTGTTGCCTGGGGAGGGAAAATTGGCTCCAAAGTTGGCGGAACACAGATTTGGTTAAGAACAATGTCCAGCCAGTTCCGCTACACATCAAGAGTTTACTTTGGAATTAAGACTCTATTTCTACATGGAATATTTGGCGTCTTACAGGTTAATTAGGAGGGTGTCCTGCACTTCCTAATCATGGCCATCAAGACAAATGCTTTCAAAGGGGTCCCCAGGACCCTACTCTGATAGAATCCTGTGATCCTGGCCTTAATGGCCACTGATTATGTGGTTAATTGAGCTCATTGCTGTCTTGGCAAGCAGAACAACTTCAATAAATCTAAATCACAGCCTATATCTGCCCATTCCTCCAACCCAGGACAGGAGGAAATTTTGAAAGATAATCTACTAGGATGAAAAGACAGAATGTGACTTCCAGAACAGCACTGATGCTTAAAAAAGGTGCCTCTGGAGGAAAAGGAGGAAGAGGAGCAAGTGATGGGATAGTAAAGTGGGACTTTGGGTACAAAAGGGCCATCCTGAATTTTTCACCAAAATCAGGAACAGTGGCAAAACTGGTTTCACTGAAGACATGAATGTTTGGAGACCTGTGTGTTCCCCAAGGATTTTCACTTAACAAAGCCTGTTTCTGTTGTTAAGACCCCTGCATCACACACCCACACACAAACACAAGGCTTAGTCTGTGCTCCTGGCCAGCTAAAGAAACTGATTCCTGCTAAGTTTAAACCAGAATGAAATGTTTCTGCAAATTCAGCCTCAAAATTTATCCCCTACCTGGCATCCCCAGCTTGTTATCTATGTGTCTCATTTGTTCATATACAAAGCAGCCCTGACTTTGCCTGGTACACAACCAAAGCCTTAGGATTCAACATTTGTCCTGAGGTGCTGGGCTTGGGGGCCCAAATGGACAGTCAGACTCCCTTTTCTAAGGGTAAAGACCTCCCACAAAGCTGGGACCCCCAAAAGCTATTCCGGAAGCAGGTTCAGCAGCAGAATATCCAGAGGCGAAGCTCCTAATTCAAAATATTCCTGGCTTCTGAACATCCATTAGGATAGACAGAGAAACCTTTTGTCCTGCTCTGAGAAGGTCCCACAGTGATTTTTGAAAGCAGTGCCACCATTGAGAAATCCCTTTCAACCTGAGTAGTAATTCATATTTTTCTCCCACTCCTGCACAACTTAATTTGCTGAATGGAAAATTCAGCCAAAAGTGATGGGCTGCTTGAAATCAACAAATCTTGTCACATTCTTTTCATTTTCATTTTACTTTCTTTGTGGTTAAACACATAATTGATCATCAAAATGTACTTAGTGAGAAAATGAAGCAGAAGTCCAAGGCAGAAAACCACAGACATTTAATTTTAAGAGACTAATAGTTTGTTGGTTCTAGTTATATCTTAGAAATATTTCAACAAATTTGCTTTTTGGAGTCATAAAAAAATTAAAACTATCTCCATGTTTTACCTCTCTGAGGAAAAGAAAAGGAGACAAAGGGAAAATAAAAGCATTTCAGAGTAGCCCATGGTTGGCGCTTTGATATCATAATTGTTTGGTAAAGACTCAGCCAAACCCTTTTTAAAAGTTAGCAACCCCGTGTCTGGCCACGGTTGGCCTTTTAAAAATGCCTGACGAGCTTTCATTGCTAATTTTAGCCTTCTTTTCCTAAATAGTGAGAAAATTGTTCTCATCAGCAAACTTCTACTCCTTATAATTTCCTGTAAAATTCAGGCCCCTCCCATCTCAAATTTGATCATGAACATGTCTAGAACTTCAAAAATGTGAAACAGTCTCTTGCTTTTCCTTTCCAACACCCCTCATAACTTTCCCCTTTATTTGAGCCTTTTATGGTTACTGCATTTTGCGTGTCAACACTCCTAACACCAGCAGCCCACCCTGAAATGCCAGACCAGGCCAAGGCGGGCCTCTCTGGCTCTCTTCCTCATCCTACTCAGGGCGTCTTTGGGTCTTTGGTCGGGGAACAGTGGTGCTGGGTGACAAGCTCTCACCAATCACAGGCTTAGGGGAGTGATTTTCTTGGAGATGGGCTGGCTTGGGGAGTGTATGCCACAGAGCCAAATGGGCTCTGAAGGATCCCATATCCACCCCAGCACCCTGAACTAATTGGAACTAATATTGTTCCTAAGGTAGAGCCCCAAAGTCACTGCAGGACTCTCATTAGTGCCCCATTAATTGCTGAGATTGAGGGATGGTGGGCTGGATCTCTGAGGCTGAGGAACAGCAGAAAGGGATGATGAGGCATAGGAGTGTAATCCCCATCACCCTGGGAGCATAGTTCCAGAGCTGGACCTAGCCCCACCAGCACTGCCTTGAGCCCACCTAACCCCTTGAAGTCAGACCGTTTCTCTGGGCTGCTCCTATCACAAGCTCAGAATTTGCTTGGAAAAAGCGCCCTCCTAATTTGCCCCTCTCAGTTCTCTGCAGTTGGCAGCTTAGAAAAGGAAACGAAACAAAGGTCCCTGGGAAAGTGAAGTTTTCAATTAATTTGGTGTGAGGAACGGGCGGGAGTGGGTGGTGACTGCAAAATGCGAGGCCGGTAGGCTGCTAGAGAGACACAGAAGTTTCACTGCGGGCGGCTGAGTGACTTTCTCCCCGGCGCCGTTCACCGGGTCTTTCTGCCGACTGAGGAAGAACCCGGGAGAGCTGAGGAGTCCCAGGTTGGAAGCGACTCCCGGCTGGCCCAAGAGTAGAGGCGAATGGCGTTAAGTAGGCATCCATGAACTTTTCTCTCTGGGACAGATTGTCAGGCTCACCGCGCGGACGCCTGCCTTTCATCTGTTTAAGTCTCTGCCGCCAGCCCCAAGGGCGCTTCGTGAGCATTTTCCGGACGGACAGCCTGTGTGTATAGGAAGGATCTGCTCCCATGGCTCTTACCTTTGTGAAATGCCTTTGCCCGACACCAGTGCGCAAGGTAGGGCAAATTAGCTCACTCGGATTTGGGGTCTAGAGGTCGACTAACTGAGGGATTAAGCAACAGGATCAAAACTGGGCCTGTTTTCACATCATTCTGATCATCTCTGTCCTTCATCTTCATTTTGCTGTGCAGCTCTGGGAGCCGAGGCGAGGTGGCAAAAACAGCAGTTGCGGAGACAAGGCTCAGGCCTCGGCGCCCGCCTCGGTCGCAGACAGGGCCCGGGATGGGCCGTCACGCAATCAACTCGTGGGGGTGGCTGCAGCGCAAACGCCTGGGTCGGCGGGGAGAGGGCGGGAATGGGAGGTGGACCCTGCAAGGGGTAGGAGAGGGGTGGGGGCCAGGGTGGGTGGGTCCAGCCCAGCCTGGGCCGGGAGCCAGGCTCCCCCGCGCCCCCTACCCCCACGTGGCTCTGCGCAACCAATGGCACGCCCCCGGCGGGCGCCCTCAGGGCGGGAGGCGGCCCCCCCGACCGGCCCAGGCCCCCTCCCAACCTGAACTTCGTTTTTATAAACGTCCCGCGATGAGCTAACCTGTTGGAGGGCGGGCCGGCGGGAGGCGGGAGGCTCACAGAGGGAGAGAGGGCTAGAGGAAGAGGGCGGGAGCGAGCGAACCAGAGAGAAAGGAGAGGAGGGAGGAGGCGCGCTGCGCCATGGTGTCCTGCGCGGGGCCAAGGCCAGGGCCCGGGCCGGGCCAGGCCGGGCCATGAGCCGCGCCGGGAGCTGGGACATGGACGGGCTGCGGGCGGACGGCGGGGGCGCCGGTGGCGCCCCGGCCTCTTCCTCCTCCTCCTCTTCGGTGGCGGCGGCGGCGGCTTCAGGCCAGTGCCGCGGCTTTCTCTCCGCGCCTGTGTTCGCCGGGACACATTCGGGACGGGCGGCGGCGGCGGCTGCTGCGGCTGCGGCGGCGGCAGCAGCAGCCTCTGGCTTTGCGTACCCTGGGACCTCTGAGCGCACGGGCTCCTCCTCGTCGTCGTCATCTTCTGCGGTAGTCGCAGCGCGCCCGGAGGCTCCTCCAGCCAAAGAGTGCCCAGCACCCACGCCCGCTGCGGCCGCTGCAGCGCCCCCGAGCGCTCCAGCCCTGGGCTACGGCTACCACTTCGGCAACGGCTACTACAGCTGCCGAATGTCGCATGGCGTGGGCTTACAGCAGAATGCGCTCAAGTCATCGCCGCACGCCTCACTGGGAGGCTTCCCCGTGGAGAAGTACATGGACGTGTCCGGCCTGGCGAGCAGCAGCGTACCGGCCAACGAGGTGCCAGCGCGAGCCAAGGAGGTATCCTTCTATCAGGGCTATACGAGCCCCTACCAGCACGTGCCCGGCTATATCGACATGGTGTCCACTTTCGGCTCTGGGGAGCCTCGGCACGAGGCCTACATCTCCATGGAGGGTTACCAGTCCTGGACGCTGGCTAACGGGTGGAACAGCCAGGTGTACTGCTCCAAGGACCAGCCACAGGGCTCCCACTTTTGGAAATCTTCCTTTCCAGGTAGGGGCGATAGAGAAAAGGGACCGACATGAGGGAGTGGGAGAGAGAAGGAGAAAAGACAAGACTAGGAGTGTGCGCCCCTACTTGGGAGTGGGTGCCTGTGCTCCACACTTGACCAGGGTTAACCCTGTGGAAGTTTGTCCAGTTCGTGTGAAATCTGTAAATTCCTCCTATGATTTCAACTGCCTCCGTCACTGCCCTTTCCTTTATCTGCGCAGCGCAAACGCGATTTTCTCCTAAAGTTGAGAGTCTCAGCATGCCCTTTGCTCAGGCCTCTCCCTTTTCTCCTAAAGAGGCCTTTAAGAAGCCTCACAGAGTTGGGCCATTTTCAAAGACTTCACTACCCCAAGGTGACCACTAAATGTTGTTAGGCCAAACCCACAAGCTCCAAAAACAGGAACTCGGGAAATCAAAATTTGAGCAAAAGACCTGAATTTGTATGTGTCTACGTATGTATGTTTGCTTTTATGCAACCGACATTTGCAGAAACTGTCCTTATGAACGTGCCCAATAACCACACCATAAAATTGCAGTCTTGTTAAGATGCCGGTTTGAGAAACTGTGATAACCAATCAAATTAACATTTGTTGTTAAATGCAAATAATCTTTCTTTAATAACAGGTAAGTATTATGTCTATGTAAATAATAAAGACTAACAGCATTTTTTTTTATTTCTTGCATCCCCTGCAAACACACACACACACACTCCTCAGCTAGGTGCTCCAAATATCCCATCCGAATTTTTCTTGTGCTTTTGTTTGTACCAGGAGATGTGTCTCTAAATCAACCGGACATGTGCGTCTACCGGCGGGGAAGGAAGAAGAGAGTGCCTTACACCAAACTGCAACTCAAAGAACTGGAGAACGAGTATGCCATTAACAAGTTCATTAACAAGGACAAGCGGCGGCGTATCTCGGCTGCTACGAACCTATCTGAGAGACAAGTGACCATTTGGTTTCAGAACCGAAGAGTGAAGGACAAGAAAATTGTCTCCAAGCTCAAAGATACTGTCTCCTGATGTGGTCCAGGTTGGCCACAAACAGTTTAGATGCTCTTCGGTTGTCTCCAAAAGGCCTTTGGAAAGACTTGAATATGTATTTAATTTTCCCCACCCCCTGCCAATGGTGGCAAATTTTGTGAATTGTTTTTCTCTCTTCCCCTTATCTGGCTCTAAAATCTTCTGCTGCCCAACCTGACTTTGTAGTTCCGATTTTTACTTGTTTATGATTGGTTTTGTTCTTGCCTAGGTTTTATATATATATATATATTTTTTTTTTTAAATGTTCTGTTTCTCCCTCCAGGCCAGTATAAAGGGACTTGAAGTATTTTTTAAATAATCTCCCCCAAATGAATTTCAGAAGTGTCATTCTGATTTAAGTGTTTTATTTTTAAAAATCACTTTATTTGCTCGTTCCCAGCACTGATTATCTTCATAATTCATTAAGGTAGAACGGTTTGCAGTCATTCATATCCTGTAATTAGGTAATTGAATCATTAGCTCTCAGCAGTTGCCCTGAAGCAAGTGGAAACAGCTCTAGGCAGGCAGTGTTCTGGGGTCACCGGGAAAGTGTAAAAACAGGAGGCTGAAGGTATGTGATGGATTTAAAAGTGGCCACTTTATTAAATAGGGTTTGTATCAATATTGAAATTAAGACAATCTTTCCAACTTTGGGAGTTTCACTTGCTGTTTTAATTGTATATTTTTATCATTTTGTAGGCTTGTGTTATCATAATCTTTAATTTGAAACTCTTGTGTCCTCATGGATGCCTTCATTTTTTGAGCTCTCGATGCAGATATTTAAATGGCTGCAATCAGTAGAGTGAACCGTGAATGGCATACATGCACCTCCTTTTCTTGGCCTTGGATCAATGGGTCTGGGATTGTGGCCATCTCCTCAATCCTCAAAAAGAGGCTGAATCAATGTGGTCATGGGTGGGAACTCACATCCAGAACCCAATGAAGAACTTGACTGTCTGATCAAATGCGTTGGTTGGGCCTCTCATGGAGTTATAAAGCATCCAACAAACATGAAAAATGTAGAATTCCAAGATACAAGAAGAAAAGCAATGATGTTTCTGAAAGTGATGATAAATAATTACTTTTAAAGTGCTGCATATTTATACAATTGAGAGATTATTTTTGTAGATGCAATGTCTGTGAGCTGGGATATGTGGGCAGTGCTTCAGGCATTTAAAAATCACTTTTTACTCCTAGGGAGATGCCAGTAAACAGAACTCTCTTTTTTTTTCTGAGTCCTTATACATTCGTTTCATTTTTTCAAGTTTGTGTTTCTTATTGAAATTATTCTTATTTATTATAAAATCTTGATATCTTGAACACAGTTATGCTCTCTATAGATGAGGGCAACTCAACACTAATTCTGGTTTCTGGAACTTTCATGCTCTCCAGTTTTCCCCCCCTCCCTCCTGTTTGCCGGTTACTTTAACATAAGCAATGATGTTTTTAAATGCGGATATAATTTGCAGTGTTTAAAATATTTTCTACTAGGCCAGCTCAAAAAACTTCTCCAATAAAATTTTACTTTTCTTTTACTATTAGCAGTTTATTTATATAGTCCTACTTATTTTTTTAATCGATCTATATTTGTGTGCCTTTGCTTAGGAAAACTCACTTACTTGAAAATTTTCAACCTAGAAAGACCATTATAAATACCTGGACTAGGAAGATTTTGAAATTAGAAAGACATATCCATATTTGGCAATCAAAAAAGAAACATTTCAGGCTTATCCCATATCGCCTTCTCCAGGCAGTCTGCACAGAGCAATTGACAACTGAAAACATAATTATAAAACCCAAACTTCCAGACGCAATTTTTAGACACTAGAACTTTCTGTTTGAGGCCTTTTTGCCACTCAGGGAAATGGCCGCTGAGGAACTGGATTACTCGTCAAGGTTAGCTCCCCACACAATTATCTCAGTGGTTGCTAACGTTTTCGTGTGTAAGTTAGTTACATACTGATATTTAAAACTTCACTTAGCATGTGAACTCTCCTGGTGGGAGGGTTCCCTCACAATTTTGTGAGAGAAAACGCAGAGACCTAAGGCTGGGACCTACTTTCGTTTTCTCTGTCCCAGTTCGATTTCTTTCACATCTTACTGGCGAAAGTGGACTGCTAACTTTGTTTTTGAGGGGGAGGGACAGAGAGAGAGAGAGAGAGAGAGAGAGAGAGAGAGAGATTTTATCGTGATTCAATCTCTGCAGAAGAAATAACCCATGTACATGGGGCCAAGCCGTCTCCAACCTTACACTTCGGGAAGTGTCGTTAGCATTTTTGTGGTTTTTCTCAAAAGATGTGTTTTCAGCAGAAACGGGCTTTTTTTTTTTTTTTTTTTTTTTTTTGAGTCCCACACTCCAGAGCTTCATTCCATTTCCCAAGTCTATTTCTCGGGTTTCCCATCTTGGATAGAGGAGATTGCCTTGAGGTTTTCCTTCCATCTTTAGTTTTCACGTCAGTCCTCCTGCTCCTCCTCCCAAGAGAAATGGGAGATTTGCTGAAGATTAAAATTGTGCTCCAATGCTCTCCGGCGGAATCTGGATTGCGGGCTAAATCAATAACAGAAGAAGGCTTTGTTATTTATATGAATTTCCTTTGCATTTCAAATTGCGGAGAAAGGAGAGAAATTGATGAGTGGCGGAGGCACCGGGAGTGAGGCCGTTGGGGAGCCCGGGAAGCTAAGGGGGCTTGGTGAGAGGCCTTTACTTCTGCTGGAGACAGGCCGCAGGGAAAGCGCTTTAGAAACTCGGCAGGTTTTTAGCGCCGCGGGTGGGGGACCGAGGCCCCCGTGTCTATGCGTGATTCTAGCGGCGAAGGAAGCATTGGAGCAGGGACCCACGGCCAGACAAAGGGGAGACTGCAATGCTTCCTCGCCTCTGGCAACCTCCTGGTCCCTTCGGCTTGGCTGTGAGGGGCGGCCTTGCCGCCAAGATCTCCGGCTTTCGGAGGCGCTCAGCTGCGTCTGAAAGCGGGCGGTGACCGCGCGGGCTGGCGATCCCAGGGCGGCCGCACCGCCCTTCACTGTTGATCTTGACCGTGCGGCTGCGCCTCGATAGGCATGGAGCGCGCTCGCCATCTCCTGGGCGTTGGGCGGCATTGGCAGAGCTCGCTGTTGGCTCCTCAGCCAAATCCTTTTCCATTTTCTCAAGCACCAGGCAAGCCACCTACTGCCGCTGCTTTCCACCCCTACCCTCCCTTGCTCCGAGTCCCCAGCTCGCATAAGACTTTGTCTGCCAGACCTCTAAAGTCATAAACCCGGAGGATGAAGTGGAATGGCTGGGCAGGAAGCAATGGAGGGAAAGTAGTTGTTCTTGTCTTTCCTGTTTCTCACTTAGTTCTATTATGCCTTTAGTCCTGGGCGCAAACAGCTGCTGTAGGACTGCCTAAAGCTCCGAAGGAGACACCCCTCAGCTTGGAAATAACGAGGAATCGTCCTGCACTGAAACGTGAGGAGCAGAGACTGCAGGAATCCCTGAAGCTGGAGCTTTCGGGAGTAACGAAGCTGCAGCTCCTCGAAAATAGAATGGGTTCCCCAAAATAAGAGCTCTTAGGGATCTGAGGCTTGTGTTCCCTTAAGTATCTAGGAACTGGGGTTGCAGCTTTTGCTTGCCCCCACCTCCCAAGAGAGGACGAGAGCAAGTGCCTGAGCTCCTAAGGAAACGCTGGCAGAGCCAGAGGAGCCCCAGACGTCCCCACCCCCACGTCCTCACCCCCACCCCCCCTCCCCCCCGCAGCAGGAGGAAGAGGCCGATTGCGTTCCCCAGAGCCACCCAATTGGTCGCCGTAACTCACACAATAAAGTCGCAGCGCGGTGGTCAGCCTTGCCCTCCGGCGGCGCCTGTGTGGTCTCAGTGCGGGAGTCGGAGGTCTAACCAATTCCAGCTTGGCTTGGGGACCGAGGGGACTGCTTCAGGCTGAGACTGGCGCCGGTCACCGGGTCTCCAAGGGTCTTGGGATCGGAGGCAGGAGGGGAGAATCCCTAGTCCGCTGGCAGGACTAGGCAAGAGGGCCTGCGGCGGGGTCTGAGCACAGCGCTCCCCGCTAGGAACTGCTGCCCTTCCCACTTCCCGGTTTGTCAGGACCTTGAGCTCCCTAGTCCCGACACCTCTGGGGGCGCTGAGGCGAGGAACTCTGCTAGCCAGCTGCCTCAGAACGCCGCTGTTCCCAGGCCAGGTGGCTCTGGCTCTTACGCCTTTCCACACCCAGGTCACGAGAGTTCACCCTGCTCTGCCCTCCACTGGGTGGATGGGGACACCTCGGAGTTCTGGTTTGCAGTGTGTAGTACCGGAGAGGACTCCAGACGATAAAAGGAATGCAGCCTTTGGCCACGATTGATGAATTGAGCTGCTGGGTTCCCTGGCGGACATTCTCCATGGACCTGGATGGCAACTTCCCCTAGGATCAGAGTTCTAAGCCATGGGAACAAACCAGGAGTAGTGTGGCCTCCTTCCTAGATGCCAAACTTGGGCAGAGTTTGTGATGCCCTTTTCGTGTCTGCGGCCTGGGACAGAGAGCTCAAGCAGCGAATGGGTCTGTGCTGCCAGATTCCCCAGGCAGAGGTCTCTGGAGAAAGCCTTTCTATGGGAGTGATTGGGGCAGGAGTGACATTGTCAATCCCAGGGACAGAGCTCATGGTGCCGCCGGACCGCGCCCTCTCCCGACAAGTGGAGAGGCGCTGGTTAATGGAAAATGCCACCGCTGCAACAAGCAAGTTGGGCCCAGAAAGCCTGCGGAAAACGGATTGCAAAGCCAATCACCACCAAGAAGAGTCCCAAGGGACACTTGGGCAAAGGCACCCTCTTGCCCGATGCCCCCAGCTCCTGAAGCCGGGCCTGGAAACTCTCAGAGGCTTAGTCTTCGCTCAACATGATTTGGCTCTGCTGGCAGCCTCGTCCTTCGCCATAGAACATTGCGGGTGTTATCATAATACTCTGAAGGGGGGGAAAACGGGTCGGGGGGATGTAGGCGGTGCTGAAATGACCGGCTTTGAAGAACCTGCAGGCAAAGTTTCGTCCAATCGTCTGAGCCTGTCCTCTTATTCCCGGTTGTAACTAAATACTGTTGCGAGCGCAGCCGAAGCCCTTTGTTGGAGATGTGTGAGCGCAGTCTCTACAGAGCGGGCTACGTGGGCTCGTTTCTCAATCTGCAGTCGCCAGACTCTTTCTACTTCTCCAACCTACGGCCGAATGGCAGCCAGTTGGCCGCACTTCCCCCTATCTCCTACCCACGCGGGGCGCTGCCCTGGGCCGCCACGCCCGCCTCCTGTGCCCCCGCGCAGCCTGCGGGCTCCACCGCCTTCGGCGGCTTTTCGCAACCCTACTTGGCTGGCTCCGGGCCTCTCGGCCTGCAGCCCCCAACAGCCAAGGACGGACCCGAAGAGCAGGCCAAATTCTATGCACCCGAAGAGGCCGCTGGGCCAGAGGAGCGCGGCCGTACCCGGCCGTCCTTCGCCCCCGATTCTAGCCTGGCCCCTGCAGTGGCTGCTCTCAAAGCGGCCAAGTATGACTACCCAGGTGTGGGTCGTGCCGCGCCGGGCTCCGCGACCCTGCTCCACGGGGCTCCCTGCGCTCCCGGCTTCAAGGACGACACCAAGGGCCCGCTCAACTTGAACGTGACAGTGCAGGCGGCGGGCGTTGCCTCTTGCCTGCGACCTTCACTGCCCGACGGTAAACGGTGCCCAAACTCCCCGGGCAGGTTTGGGCCGGGATGGGAGGTGGGGTTCAGGGGAGAGTGTAAGGGGAGGTGAACCGCCTGGGAGCGGGCAGTCTACAGAGAACGGGCTGGGCTGACGCGGGTCGGGGCTGTGTTGCAGGCCTGGCGTGGGGGGCGGCCCCGGGGAGGGCCCGCAAGAAGCGGAAACCCTACACGAAGCAGCAGATTGCGGAGTTGGAGAACGAATTCCTCGTCAACGAATTCATCAACCGTCAGAAGCGCAAGGAATTGTCCAACAGGCTGAACCTCAGCGACCAGCAGGTCAAAATCTGGTTTCAGAACCGGCGTATGAAGAAGAAGCGCGTGGTGCTCCGGGAGCAGGCGCTGGCGCTCTACTAGCGCGCGCGTGGCCAGGGCTGGGCCTGCCCTTTTGGACAGAGGCCTGGTGTGGGGAGAGGAACTGGGGCTAAGGCTTTTCCTTCGGTTCCTTCTCCGCCGGTCCCGAAGCCACGAAGAGATTTAGAGACCAGGCCAGCTGGGCCTCCTTGCTTTCCTCCGTCCCTGAGAAGCCTGGGAGAAAGTGAGGAAGTTCCAATGCAACCCTGGCCTGAAGGCTTCCAAGTGTGGGGTCTGAGGCCACCTCCCCCTGCTCCAGGCTGGGGCATTTGCACCCACGGCTCATCCTTGCTCCCTGGTACCTGGATTTTTCTGTTTCCATCCAATTCGTTCTCTTTCCCCCTCTCTCCAGCCCCTTCAGCATTTAGCAGTCGCCTAGTTAGGGCTCAGAGGGAAGGCCTCCTGAGGGAATGGAAAGGACTGTGGGTACAATTAGGTCTCTGCAGCAGAAGCCCTTTGTGGCAAGGCCAAGATCTTCACTCTGGAAAAAGGAAAAGACACCACACAGCCAATACCCTCCTGTCTGCCCTGGCTGACTTGAAAGGACAAAAGCCACACTCACTAGACCTTCAGACTTCGGGAGGAAACAAGAGAGAAGGGGAGGGGCTGAGTAGTGGGGCAAGCTTGGAGATATCTCAAAATGCGAAATGCGAGCTAGGCTGGCCCCTCCAGCTGGGTGGAATAGGGTGGAGCCTTCCTTCCCTGAGATGGGATGAAAGAGACTGGGGCTCCAGACAAAGTGCAATCTCCAGACAAGACTGGCAAACATTGCCCTACTCCCACCTCCTCATACAAGCCTAGGCCAGGCTCATGAACCCTGTAACTGGATCCCAGAGCCTAGCTCTGGTGAAAGGAGCTGTTGGTCTGCTTTGAAGCTGTGGCACAGGGAGGAGGGAAAGATATCCAGGGGAGGAGAAGGGAGTGAGCAAGAGAAGGAGGGTGCTACACTCCAGCTGTAAATATGGCTTTCCAGGTGAGGTGAGTAAAGGTGTTGACACATCTGTCTTTCTTGAATAACCTTAATGGACCCCCACAAGGACAGGCAAAAGATCCTTCTCAAGGGTAATGGGGTGGGGAAGGAGATCTCTTAGATTCTCAGCTCCTGCTAGCTGCTCTTGACAGAGCAAAGAGGACCAGAAGTTCCTCTCACCGTCTCCACCATCCGCCAAATCTACCAGTGGCCCAGCTGCTGTGCCCTTTCTGAGGCATGTCTGGCTTGTCCCAGTGGAGACTTTGAGGCCCTGGGCCCTGCCAGGCTTGCCTCATAGAGACAGGAGTTCCCAAATGCCAGGTGGAGTTGTTCTGGGTGTGCTGGAGTGTCCAGCCTTAATCTCAGTGAACCCAAGCCTCCCTCTGCTAGCTTATTCTACTATCTCTGCCTCTTATCCCTCTCCTTCAGACATGCAGCACCCTCCTCCACAACTCCTGGCATGATGTACGGCAGCCCAAGGATTCAGGATTCCTTCCCAAAATCCAATGATTTCTTTTCAGTGGAGGACCTGGCCCTAAACCTGGCGTGGGCACCTCACAGAGAGCCCAGAGCCTTAGCTCAGCTGACTTCAGTTGATGTTTAGACTAATTTCATTTTCTAGGCTATCTAATAGTTAACATGTATGTTTTGCTTTGATTTTGTTGCAAACAATACCTTGTATATATCAGACACAACATATACAAATGTTTTGAGTGAAAATAAATATTGAGGTCCGAGCCAAGCTGTCAAGGGGCTGATGTCAATTTTTCAAAATGTTTTGGGTTCCCCTCTAATGTTTTTCAGGCCACCAAATTCGTTTTTCTTTTCTGGCTGTTGTTTCATCGCGGGTGTTGACTGTTCATTAAATGAGAAAATGGCTTCCAAGGCGGTCAGGAAATGGTGTGTAAAAGCCTACCAACCAAATATGTTTAGAATATCCAAAAGGGAAGAACCATGGCAGATCTGAGTGTGCCTCACACATTAGGGGGACTCTCAGCTTGTTGCAGGCTGGGACTTCTGCACTTAGCCTAAATTCTCAAACTTTAAAGCTTACTGTTATCGGTGGACTGTAAAGATTTGAGGTTCCTCGGATTAAAAAAAAAAAAAAGAAAAAAAAAAGGTCTGTTTCCACCAAGTTTGGCTCTGGCTCCTCTGGAACCAGCTATATCCTGCTATATCCTTGATGCCAGCAAGTTTACCAGAAGCCCAGCAGACTCCCTTGGGAAATGGGTCCTTAAGACCCCCTAGTCCATACGAACCTCTAGCTCAGTCGGGAAAGCCAGGGCCTGCTTGCTACTCATCTTCTTGCAAACTGCAACTCCTAGCTGGTGGAGGTGGAAACTAGCTTTTAGCTAGAGGGAGAATTAACGAAATCACTAAATCACTAACACTGAATATTCAACATTCCAACTCTCCTTCCCAGAAGCGAATTTGGTGTATAATTAAATTTTTAATTGTTCTTTGTTTACACATCCATCAATATATACAATATATGTATATATATATTCAATGGGAGAGAAAGAAGCAAGAGCTGCCAAGGCCCTATGGCTCAAAAGATTTCCCCACCTGGCTGGGCACATAGAGGCAGTGATACCCAGAGCAGGAGCTCCAAGTCTGAGTCTGCATACAGAGGTTTGCCTCCTCGAAAACAACTGAACAAAGGAGGAAGCCTCCCTGAGCCCTTGGAAGGCTGGAGAAAGGAGGAGGAAAGCATGCGAACTCAGACTCAGGCCTTAAGACAGAAAACACAGAGGCTGTTTCTTTCCATTTAGCCTGGGATGAGTGGGGGGAGTAGATATTCATGGAGATCACTCCTCAAAGAAAATTAAATTATTCTAAGTATAAAAGCCTATCTCTTGGTTCAGCAGTTTTTTCCAAATCTATCCCTTTTGCTAGTTCACACAAATACAAAGACTCTGGTGTCTCCTTCCACAGCACTGGTTCCGGCAGAGATCTGGAACCACTAGGAAATTCGTAAGAAACAAATGCTGAAGAGAAAGGACTCTAAAATCTGAGTGCTCAACATTTCATGCAGAAAGACAAATGCGTCCTCTGAAATGCTGCAGTCCAAGCGGGCCTCTTGACTAAGAAAACGGTTTTAAAAGCAGAAAAAATGGCTTCGTCTGGCATTCAATCAGTTTCGAACTCAGAGGGTGGTGGGGGAGGGGGGACACTTTTAAAGCTGGGGGTTCTCCCTAAGGGAGGCGGGCCGGGGAGGCTTCCGGGATGCCCGCGTGTGGAAGAGAAATCCGGAATCGTTGTAAATATTCATGTGTGTGGGGGTGGGGGATGCCCCTTCACCCGCCTCTCCCAACTGCATTCCCCCCTCAGTGATAGTGGGGGAAGGCAAGGCGCCTGCCCCACTGTCCTAAGACAAAGGTGATCTCCCCATATTTTTGTTCTCCAGTCGCTTGACTTAAGAAGTCCATTCCCAGGGCTCTGCAGGGAAGGAACTGGCTCTGGGTGTTTTCCCTGCGTTTCTCTTCTTTCGTTTCTTAAAAGAGCATAAATAATTAAAGTTTGGCAGGGAGGAAAAGCTTTCTTGCAGAACTGTAGTGGCAATAAATGAAATGACTCAGAATCCTTTCCCCAGTCAGCTTTTACGAGAGCTGCCAGACAGTGTCTGTTCACGTTCTCCAGATACCAGGGGCGCCCTGACAAAGTTAAGGTCAAGTTAGTGTCTTATCTTGGGTGGCTCAAAATCACCGCATAGCGTCCCGGCGCTGTGCGGAAAGCTCTTCCTCGCGGAGCTGCTGGCTGCGCCCCGAAGGCCTGGTGCGCCTACGTTTCGGGTGGGGCCGCGCAGGCAAGGACAAGGCCACAGAGACGGGGTCTCCACGGTAGGTTCTCGAGCGGGATGCGTGGGTCCGGAGGCTGCGGTTTTCCCCGGGTTTGGGGAATAGGGGCAGGAACTAGGAGGGAGCTGGGGCCAAAGATCCTAGCGGGCTGGGACTGGAAAGAAAACGCTCTGGATTGTGGAGTGGGGGGTGGGGGGCAAGGGTCCGCGCTAAGGAGCCGAGAGGGGCCGGCCGCCCCTTCCCCTGTGCACCGGCCCGCCGCTGCAGATGGCTCACCCTCCCCCGCCACACCGCTGCTCCCGCCGGAGCTGCCGTCGCCATGTCGTTGAACTTGAATGGTTCGTCCTCCCCAGATTCCTCTTCGGCGGTCAGCAGGCTCCACTTTGGGGGCGGCGGGCTGCCGGCGCCCCACCCCGTGCCGCCGGTAGAGAGAAGGTGCGAGAATGTTGCGAACCCCTAGACACATAAAGACCCGGACTGAAGTCCCCGCCGCTGCCCTGGGTCCTGATCTACCGCAGGGCCAGTGGTGCAGAGTCCGGGGAGCCATTTTAGGAGAGAGATCCAGGGGCGTCGACCACGAGCCCGAGCCCGAGCCCGAAAGGGAGAGGCTTGGGCCTGGGATGGAGGTGGGAGGCAGATAAGTGTGCTAGGGGTCTGGATTGAGGAGAAGGATGCCAGCTGAAATCTGGGCGGGGGTGCCAGCTGTGAGGAGGGGGCACACAGATGGGTAGTTCTAGTTGGGGGAGGCTCGGTGCCCTCCAGTCGCCACAGACCTATTTGCGCAGTGTTGGGGGAGGGAAGCAGACTGAGAAGGGGCGGAGGAAGGAGAGAGGAAGGGAGAAAGGGAGGGAGGAGAAAAAGAGGAAGGGGGGGGACATCAGCCAGAAAATAGATATTAGCTCAGACCACCCGCCTTTTCTCTGTCTGTCCGCACGGTGGGCAGAGCGCACAGCACCGGCACTGCAGCGGCCCGGGCCAGGGAGGGAACCAGCATCACAGCCAGCGCCGCCTGCCCTGGGTATAGGACTGAGGCCCAGGCCCCAGTGCTGGGATTGCCTGGGCGGAGGAATCTTGGGGAAAGGGGCAGCCTCCCGCCCTCGGTTCTGGGATTTGGGTTTGGGAAGAGACGGTTTACCTTTGAAAAGCGTCTGCTCTCTTGGAGGTGGGAGCCCAGGTCTCGCCTGGATCCATGGGCTAGGAGAGGGTCGCGGAAGGCTGGGAGGAGAGTGAGGCCTTGGGGGAGTCGATAGGGCGCCCCACGAAGAGTCCACCTCAGTGCGAGGTGACACAGAGGGGCTCCAGTTGGGGAGTCAGGCGCCGCTGAGAGCCCACAGAGAGGCAACCTATCTTGGGGGGAGGGGCTGAAGTGACCGTGCCGACCCAAGGGTGCCAAAGAAGCCTCGGGGAAACGCAGTGCGGATACACAGGCTTTGCCGGGGCTCCAAAGCAGTGAAGGATCTGGGTGTAAGGCGGACTAGTCCCAGGCCAGGCCAAGCAGAAGGGGTGAGGAGGTCGGAGGTGCGAGTGTGTGTTGGGGGGTTGTCTCTTGCGGGGGGGCCAGGGGGAAGCCGCACAGTGAGAGTAGAACTTCAGATCCTTTTGTTCACCAGACTCCCCAGATTCTAGGGAGGCCTGAGGCCAAGGGCTGAGCTCTCTCCTGGCTTTAGTGCTGAAGGGGAAGGGAGACGCAACAGAGAGAGAGACAGAGACAGTGACACACAGCATAGGAGAAAGGAGTGGAGAGGATGAGAAAGCAGAGAGAGACAGAAGAAAGGAGACAGGAAAGCAAGAGGAATGAAGAAGGAAAGCAGAAAAGGAGGGGAAGGAGAGAAGTGAAGACGAGAGAGAAGGGAGAAGACTGAAGAGAGACGAAGCAAGGAGAAAAAAAGACAAGAACAGAGAGGGAAACCAGAGAGGAGGGAAGAAGCCAGGTGGGCACGAAGGCCCTGGCCTGGGTGAGTGCCTAAGAGGTGAGTGGCCTGGGTTTTCTGAGGCCAGCACTAGCACCCCTGGGGTCAGAACCGGAAAGAGCCAAGTTACTCCTCGCCTAACGCGCTGGGCAGAGAAATATGTAAATCAGGGCTCCCTGCGCCCTGGAGAGTAGCGCAATTACTACCGGTGAACTACAAGCAACAAGCTCCCAGGCCGGTGAGCTGCAGAGGGTGGCAGAGTCGCAGGGGAGGGAGCGACTGCAGTAAGGGGGGTGGGTTTCGGAGCCTCACACCCTCACATCTAGTCCCTAGCTTCTAGGGAGCCAGGAGCCGGGGCTCCCCCCTCTTCTTGCTGCTTCTTTCCCTTCCCCCTTCCTCCCCCTCCTCCCCCTCCTTCCTCCTCCCCGTCGGCCTCGGTCCGCATACTTAAAGCCGCGCGGGCGGGCGGACGCGGGCTGGCGGCCCGGTCGGGCGGTGGCAGATGCGCCCAACGGTGGCAGCGGCCAGCGGCAGGCAGGTGACCGGCCTGAGGCGCAGCCTGGTCAGGGGGCGCCCGGGGAGAACTGGCGGGAGAGGGCAGCCGATCCGCCCCCAGCGCGCGCGTCTCGGCGCCAGGAGCCGTCCCGGGGCTTGTTGGCGAGCGCTGATATAGATATAAGGACATTTCTCTTCATGGCGTCACGTGACATAATTACCACCAGAATCAATCAAGATGAATTGCACGTCAGCGCCCGGTGGGGATTTTTGCTTAGTTGATCCTGGCCCAAGCCTCTTGTGCAATCGATGGCTCAGGTTGGCTGCGCGGGGAGCGGCCAGGGGCTCGCCGGCGCGCACGCCGCGGAGCCATGAACGACTTTGACGAGTGCGGCCCGAGTGCAGCCAGCATGTACCTGCCGGGCTGCGCCTACTATGTGGCCCCGTCTGACTTCGCTAGCAAGCCGTCGTTCCTTTCCCAGCCGTCGTCCTGCCAGATGACTTTCCCCTACTCTTCCAACCTGGCGCCGCACGTCCAGCCCGTGCGCGAAGTGGCCTTCCGCGACTATGGCCTGGAGCGCGCCAAGTGGCCGTACCGCGGCGGCGGCGGCGGCGGCAGCGCGGGGGGCGGCAGCAGCGGGGGCGGCCCCGGCGGGGGCAGCGGCGGCGCAGGGGGCTACGCTCCCTACTACGCGGCGGCGGCGGCAGCGGCGGCGGCAGCGGCGGCAGAGGAGGCGGCCATGCAGCGCGAGCTGCTCCCGCCCGCGAGCCGCCGGCCGGACGTGCTCTTCAAGGCGCCTGAGCCAGTGTGCGCTGCGCCGGGGCCGCCTCACGGCCCCGCGGGCGCCGCCTCCAACTTCTACAGCGCGGTGGGCCGCAATGGCATCCTGCCGCAGGGCTTCGACCAGTTCTACGAGGCGGCTCCTGGGCCCCCGTTCGCCGGGCCGCAGCCCCCACCGCCGCCTGCGCAGCCACAGCCCGAGGGCGCAGCCGACAAGGGCGACCCCAAGACCGGGGCTGGTGGCGGCAGGGGCAGTCCCTGCGCCAAGGCGACCCCTGGCTCGGAGCCCAAGGGGGCAGCAGAAGGCAGCGGTGGCGACGGCGAGGGCCCCCCGGGGGAGGCGGGGGCCGAGAAGAGCGGCGGCGCAGGTAGGCACCGGGCGCCGGGCGAGTGGTGGGCCCGGGGGCCGCGGGGGCGGGGGGGCGGCGGGGGGCCTCCCTCTGCTTGCGCCGTTTTATGTGCTACTTTATAAGCATTCGAAGAGGTTTATATATCCTATAAGATTTCCCGGGCCGTTGTAAAGCGTGTTTATGGTAGGAAACCAATTTAGGTGGGCTTAAGGTAGACTTCGAGGAGGACATTAATCGCTGTAGAGAGCTTTTCCCTAGTTTTGGGCATGGGGGTGCTAGAGACCATGGAGGGAGGGAGGGAGAGTTCAAGCCAGTGAGAGTGCGTACACCCGAGCCTCTTGCTTTTAAGGGAGAGAGGCGGAGAAGGGGGGGGTGTGAGGGGAGTTTGATCCTTGCACTGGACTTTATCCAAGCTGCTGGCTGACGCGCGCCCTGGAGTCAGGCAGATGCTCCGGCGGGCACGCTTGTGTCTCTCTTCCCTCAGGTTCCAGTTCAGAGCCTGCCTTGTCCTCTGCTTCCGCACCTCGGTGCCAGGCTAGGGGTGTGTGTGTGTGTGTGTGTGTGTGTCCCGGGCGTGAACACATGTCCACGCCCGCACTCTCTCCTGTGCCCGCCCATATATCATTCCCCACTACGCAGGCAGGGCCTTTCAGCCGCGGCAGAGGACGTCCCCAACGGGGCCAGCGCCTGGCCCTCGTTCAGTGGCTGGGGCAGGAGGTTGGGGGCTGGCAGGAAGCGGCCTCTCTCACCCCTTGGTCTCTTTGCCTTGCAGTGGCCCCCCAGCGGTCCCGGAAAAAGCGCTGTCCCTATACCAAGTACCAGATCCGCGAACTGGAACGCGAGTTTTTCTTTAACGTGTACATAAACAAAGAGAAAAGACTTCAACTCTCTCGGATGCTCAACCTCACTGACCGGCAAGTCAAAATCTGGTTCCAGAATCGCAGGATGAAAGAAAAGAAACTGAACAGAGACCGTCTGCAGTATTTCACTGGAAACCCCTTATTTTGAGAGCTCCAGGAAGCGCCCCCTCCCCCAGCCCCACTCACCCACCCTCCTCCCCACCAGCCTGCCCTCCGCAGGCCCAATGTCCTTGGGTTTAATGACGCCTCTTCTCTGTGGAACTTCACGATTCCTTCCCACGGTCAACTCGGGACCTCCCAGCGACCACTGCAGCCTGCGGACGAGGCCGGGACTTGGCCGAGCGGATCCTAATAAGGGGAAAATGGTAAATGCAAACGTCCCTTTACAATTTTACCGCCAATATGCTGTTGTTCCCCCTCCCCCTCTCCCAGCCCTCCTGGGGATGCCGCGGGGTCTTTAGGAAGTTAGGCCGGGGGGCTAGAAGGCGCTGGTGTTTTGCTCTGAGTTTTAAGAGAGCCTTTCCTTCCTCTTCAGTGAACGGAGATTATTTAAACTTTGGGAAATGTACCTCTGGTCTGTCATATCAAGGCATGGGTCACTGTCTTTTTGTGTGAATAAATGGTTTCTAGTAAAATGGAGGTTATAGCTTCGATACACTGTATGAATTCTCCTCTTTGAGGTTTAGTGCCTGATTAGGATATTTTAGTGGCCAGAACCCCTGCAACTGAAAATCGAATGAAATTCCTTTTAATCCCTGTAAAATAGGAGTCGTTCTCTCCCACCACCTCTAGGCTACATTGGTTTTAAAATCATGTTAGTGATCAATTTCTGAATTGACGATATGACCAACCAGTGTTGGCGCTGCCTTCTTCAGGCAATAAACCTGGGGCAGCAGGAACCTAAAAAGCAAATTCCCACCCCAACCCCTAGTCTAGTGGACTTGGGATTTCCGAAAAGACAACAACCATTTTTAAAAACTGGTTAGAAAATTCAAATTATATCTTACAAGGTAACGAGGAGCCACAGTCCCTTAAAAGAAGAAACCAAAATTAGAACCCTCCACTGAAGGGAGAAGTTTTCAAAAAGAAAGTTATCAGTGGGTGGAAAGGGCTTGTGGTCCTTGCTGGTTCACAGTGGATCTGAAGCAGGGAAGGTAAATCCTCCCCACCCCCACTGAAATGGGGCCAGGAGCTGCAGACCCTCTCGCAGCATTTATCGCTTCAAGTTAAAGAATGTGGTGAGGGCTGCACTGCACTTTATGCTTCAGGGCCAGGCCAGGCTGTTTACAAAACCTTGAACTGTCTAGACAATACCATAAAAGTCAAAGTTCTAAACAGCTTAATTGGGTTATATTATACACCTTCTGGTGGGCCCAAAAGAGATTTCCGCAATGTGCAATAAACGAGAAGTGAGAAAAGCTTCTCTCTCTCTCTGAAAAGAGGGAAGTGAACCTTATGACTCAACCTCTCCTAAGCCCAAAGACAAAATATAAATCTATAAATGCAGGGTACCCCATGCATCTTCCAAGGAGTCGTGCATTTTGAAATGCAATTTTTAAAAATTGTTAAGCCTTATTTGGGAAGGAAAAAATAAGTGCATAAATGTATGCCTTTGAACTTCCAAAATGTCAAGGTCATCACCTTTAACCTTTCTGAATAATTAGGCGCCTTAAGGTTCTTCTTGATTTTCAGCTGCCACCCACTCTCACACATACATGCTCACACATAGCCAGACCCACACACACATTTATGACCACACAGAATAATACCAGGAGCTCACCATAAATCTAAGAAAATTCCTGATTTCAGGATCAATAACCTTAATTTCCCCGCAAACGTTATTGTAATGCAATAGCAGTCAACTTCTTTTTAAAATATTGGTTAGATGAAAATGCCTGCTAGTTGCTTTCACTACAGCTAGGAAATGCTGAGGATTTTTTTGGGGGAGGTCTTAAATTGTGGTCCCCTTTGCTTTAATGAAGAACTGCAGTTTTTAAATCAGGTATTTGAAGGAGGAAGTTCTGTGCAGCTTTACACCTTCATTAAATTTGAAAGCAATTTGCCACCCTGTGAAATAAATTATTGCACTTTCTATAATAAGGAACTAAAGAAAATATAGTTATATTGCCTTTAAAAGCATCCTTTGGTGAAAGATGCAATGGAAACAAAGCCTACAATCGAAAAATTTCGTTAAGAAGGGGATTCCTTTGTTTGGAATTCTAGGCATCGGTTAAAACGTCAGTGCCCTAACGGTGTGATCGTTTCAGAAGATTAAACTATTGTTTTTTGTTTTTTTTTTTCCTTTCTGTTTCCATCTATTTTTTAAACTGTATCTAAATGTAGCAAGCTTGTGTGCCCACCACCCAAGGCACGCCGAACCGAGATACCATTTCCCGTTTGCAGGGGCCTGGAGATCCACACGAGGGCGCGCTCACGTTCCAGAAGCCGCGTTTGACCAAGAGGCCGCGGTACCTATCCGTCCAATACTGGATTCTAATAGGCGACCTCAACCCCTTAGTAACAGGCGGCAGCTAAGGTGTTTGCTAGTTTGTTTGTTCTAAGCAGCCATGAGGTGTGAGAAGTTGTATAGAGACAGAAAACGGAGCAACTAGATTCACGAAACAGATCACCTTGTCTCTTTAAAGATAAAGCTGCTGCAAAAGAGTACCTTGGTATAACTTGATAGTGTGGAGGAGAATTTTAAAAGATAAATGTATGCATTTTGAAATATATCATAGTCACTGCTAATTAGTTAAATTAGGGAAATCGATTTTCTTGGTTTCAGTGTGGAGAGCCTCGTCTGGGGTTGGACACCCCTCACTTACATCCCCCTCCCCCTTCAAAAAAACAAAAATCTTCATCGGTTTTGCCAGCTCTTAGACCACCTGAGATGATTAAAAGTCTTTTGTTTATAACAGATCAGGGCGCGGGCAACTTAGCCGAATGTCTCTCAGAAAAAAAAATATAATAATAATAATAAGACGCATGGAGGCCTGGGAGAGTCGTTCTGGGTTAGGGAGCCGGGGGCCGTGCCTGGCGTGCGCGGCTACCCGTGGCGACCGGGAGGCGCCGGCAGGACTGTGAGTTGGTGTGCCCAGGCCAGGCTGGGCTGTTGCGGCCACGGGAGGCAGCAGGCACTCAGGGGGAAACATTTATACTTCAAGGCGTTGTGGAACGGGGACTGTATTTGAAGCAAACGGACTTTGCGTTTGACAGAACACTGGCCACCCTTCCAAATTGCACGCCCGTCTGGCAGAGTGGAGTTGAATTTTGGCTCTCAAAAGCAGTGTATTTGTTGAGTGCCCTCCCTTCCCCAGCAAAACCCCTGAACTTGGGGAGGGCATGTGTCCCCGTCCGGAGTCAAAAAGAGAGGAGACAGGGCTCTTGAACATTGGCCTCTCTAAGGGAGGATGACTGCCCCCTTTCCCTCCCCGAAGTTCATTGTGAAGAGCCTCCATCCCCCAGAATTAGCGCCGGCCTCGTTGGCTCCCCTGTGTGTCTTCCGCCCTCCAAGCCCTGTACCAAAGGCCCTGGGGCCTGCCGCTTGTCTGCCTCCCGGAGCTGGCATCAGCTTTGGCGGGGAGGCTGGGGCGCCACTGAGCCCCCAGCGAGGCGCCAACGAGTGGCGTGTGTGTTTCCCGTGGGCAACCTTAGCTCCACTAGTCTGACCGCCGGTCCAGCTTGGCTATAGTGAGTCGACCTTACCGGAGTCTGAACCGGACCACGGTCTTTGTGGCGTAAGAACCGCCCTCCCCAAATGTCGTTGTGTTCCTCGTAAGGCAGCCCCAGCAGCTGCACATCTGGCTGTGCGGGAGGGCCCCTTGGCCTTGGCTGGCAGCCGCCTGCGGAAACACCGCTTCTCAGAGGTCTGCAGCTTCTTTCCTCCCTGCACCCAAGATGGGCCTGACAATGGCCGGGGATCAGACCAGGGCCCCTGTGGGCTGAAGACCTCTCCCCGCCCCCCATCTTTCAGAATGTGTGGGGCTTGCAGACTGTGGCCTTGGATCCTGAGGCGCCGAGGTCTTAGACTCTGAAGTGGAAGGGAAATGCCCGAAGTAGGAGTCTTTTGTGTCTGTGCAGAAAGAGGCTCTCCGGCTGCCCGCCCTTGTCGCACGTCTGGATAGACCCCTTATCATATTGATGGTAGGCTCCCCATTTGCCTCCTCGATTTCCTTTCACCTTGGCCTGGAGGTGCACAGTGCAATCCGGAAAAGCACCCTGGGAAGACAGCTTTTAATTGACCCCATCCCCTCTGTCCCCAAAGAGTGGCACAGCCCAGAGGCTGCTCAGGACCCTAATCCGGGATTACCCTAAGAGCTCACAGGTCCACTCAGGCCCAGGGCTTCAACTTTTCTTCTAGGAGACAAGAGTGCAGCTGCAAGCCACTTTTTGATTACAAATGCTAATTTCTTGCTCAAGCTATCCTTTAAATTTTTCCCTGGAAAGAACTGTGGCCGGGAGAAGGGCGTCTTGGTACGGATATGGGTATCCATCTCCTTTATGGTGCAATATTGATTTATTATTAATGGTAACTGCTCCAACTGATCTACAGATGATCGAAGGCAGCAGCTACATTAAATACTCATAAGCAAAATAAAGGCTGGCCTTTAGAGCACTGCCTTTTATTCCATTTGTCTCATCTCAGCCTTTGAGTCTTAGGCACACTTTCCATCCTTTGGGGCCCAGATCGTTCTTTTGTATTATTTCTATCTTGCTCAATTTTTTAGTAATAAAATCTCTCAAAATACTGACAGTCTCTGGTCTCAAGGAGCGGGTCTGAAGGCAGAAATTTTAAAGAGAAAAAATAGAATTTTGTGAGAACAGATTCAAAATTATATCTGATATACACATTTTTGTCTGTGAGTAAAAACCTATTTAACTTTAACCATTATGAGAGTGACTTTGAGCTCAAAGTCACTGAGAGTTGAAATGGAAAGGTCCCCAAATTCTGAAGACACATCCTGCCCATCCTGGCTCACTGTGGACCTACCCGCCCGCAAGGAATTGCTTGTTTTTAGCCTGGATGTTTTCTTCATGTATAAATAAAGATTATGAAAGGGCATTTGATGGGCATAAAATTCCCGATTAGATTGAACAGTCTTGCCTTGCTTTGGGTAGGGAGAATTGGGCAAACGACTTCCCGAGGCAGCTCTCCTGGTGAAGAGGCAAAAGGGCGACACTCGACATTGCTGGAGCGCCAGGCTAGTGTCAGGGCGCCTGCCGCAAGCGAGTGCAGCGGGCACATTATCCAGACTTGGGCACGCTTCGCCCTGCCTTGTAACGAGATCTCCACCATGTGAGAAAGCAAATTTCAGGGCACTGGTCAGTGGCTGTTAGCTTTGAACAGGACCTTAGCAACCCAGAGTCAAAAGTTATGGGTTTTTTTTTTTTTTTTTCCTGCCTTCCTCAACCCCCACCCCCAAGCTTGAAAATAGCTACCCTGTGGAAAGGTAATGTTTAAACTTTGGGCTATGCTGGGATGCCGCAGCCGAAGCTGTTAGAGGCGCCAGGCTTTTAACCTGACAATGATGTTGTATTTGAACAGCTGCGTAAAGGTTTAAAAGGTCTGTCTCATTGCCACCGAGGAGTTTTTTAAAAGAGGTTATTGTTTGGGCGAGGGCACTGAGAGGGAGCAGGCGAAACGGTCCCAAGGCCGAAAATAATGTTCAATGCTTGTTTCCACCAGGCCAGGGGAGATTCCTTTTTGGAAAGAGGGACAAAGGGTTTGTTGGGAGAGGTTTTTGTAAAGGAGCGGGCAGGCTACTAGTTCCCCAAGAATGCTGAGGCGCTTTAAGGAACATCAGGCCCCAAATAAATGTTCTGTTGAGGCAGAAACCCAATTTGTCCACAAGTTCAGTCTCTGGGCCTGAAATCCAAGGCCAGCCCATGCCGGGGGAGTGTGGGGAAAAGAGAACACAGATGCCTTCCTGGCCTGAGAACTGGTTCATGGTCAGAGTTTCTGGGGCTGCTTTACTTTCTTGGCTGCGGGAAGGGAACCTGGCAGGCCGAAGGACGGCTCCAAGCCCTGGCCGGCCCCTCACTCAGGGCAAGTCTTTGGAAATCAAGGTTAAAGCTCCCCGCTGCTGCCCCGAGGCCCCGGCTTCCGCAGGGCGGCTCACCCGGCTGCAACCAGAGAAGGAGGGAGGAAGTTGTTGAAGTTTCTCATAAAACTCTGAGTTTCCACTGTGGTGGTGGTGGTAGTGGTGGTTCTTTAATGAGCTGGACCACAACCCCAGACCATATCCTCTTTATAGAACTTGCCCTCACCAAAGGAAGCAGAGGACTAAGATTCGTCCACCTCCTTCCCCTCCCTTGCAAAGCCTTGTCAAATAATTTTAGGAATTGTCCAAAACTATAAAACTTAACTTCTGACAAAAGTGTAGCTTTTAATATTTGACAATTTGTGTTAAAACAAAAATTGACCTTCTTGGTTAGCAGCAAAGGGAAAAAAATCAATAGTATAATTTTCAATAATTCATAAAGTGAATGCCATTATGCTAAATTTAACTATTAATCTTATCCTTTACAAAGTCTCGATTGATTTGTTAATAAAGTATCTTCCCGTGTGTGGCAACAGCGGGCATAACTCTTTAAAAACCTTCAGAAGCAAGAAAATTACCAAGTAGCCCAAGAATGTAGATGAGAATTTTATTGATCGCCCTGATTCTTCTTAATATGTATTAATAAATTCCACAACCTTTTGTACCTCGCACTTGTCAGAAACCAATGCTTTTACAAAATCCATAAAAGGAAAACATATTTTTCTTTGCAGAAGAACCAAATGACACCTTTGCATTTCTTTCTGTCCTTCTTGGCCCAGTCAGTTTTCTGGAACTTCTGGATTCTGAGGGTCAGCGTTTTCCCCTTTTCTTAAATTTTTTTCCCTTTTTTCCTTCCTTTCTGCCCTCTGTTATCACGGTGTGGGGAGGGAAACCTCGGTTTAGTTCTCCCGCAGGGAGCGGGAGAGACGCTTTCGCGAATAGTGAACTGCAGGCAAAGAATTGTCTCTGGTCTGAAAGCTCCCGGAGACCCGGCTCCGCAGAGGTCAGGGTGTGGTTCCTCTGAGAGCCGAAGGCTAGTGTAGCCCGCCGGGGCGCATAGGGACCGGGAGCTAGGCAGGAGGACCAAGGGGGAGGATAACGCCGGGATCCGACCCAGCTACAGGGATCCGGGCAGGCCGGCTGCTTGGCCTCTCGGCCCTCGCAGCCCTTTTTGCCTCTGTCCTCTGAGAGACACCTTGGCCGCTTCTTTGCCCCAAGGGATCTTTCCTTTGGACCCCTGGGGTGGGATGTCTGAGGGCCGGCGGATTCCGACTCACCTTCCCCGCTGGGCTGCCCCGGACTAAATTAATCAGCCTGCGCCCCCACCCTCTTGTCCTGGACCCGGCCCTCTTAAGCGCGTTCTGCCTGGATGTGTACGGGGGAGATGCTTCTGTGCGCTGGCGCCAGGGTACTCTGGCTTCCCTCCCCGTCCGTGAGTGTCCACTCGGAAGCTCTCTCCGGCCGAGACTTTCCTTTTGCCGGCTGGGCCCAGTGGCCGAAGAGGGGTACGCGAGTGGGGCGGGCTGGCGGTGCGAGCCCTGGAGAGGCGGACAGGAGGGCTGCGGAGAGCGCTGGGCCGGTTGTCTCCAGCGCGCACTATCGTGGGCGCGTAGTAGATGTCGCTGTTGTCCGTGCTTACGCGGCCGGCCGGCCGGGCTCTGGAGCACGTGACCTGAGAGGAGGCTGTGGCTCAAGGCCATTTTCAAATCTCATTGGCTTGGTTGTCATGTGGTCGGCAGAGGCATCCACAATTACACGGGGAATGTTTTCCTAGAGATGTCAGCCTACAAAGGACACAATCTCTCTTCTTCAAATTCCTCCCCAAAATGTCCTTTCCCAACAGCTCTCCTGCTGCTAATACTTTTTTAGTAGATTCCTTGATCAGTGCCTGCAGGAGTGACAGTTTTTATTCGAGCAGCGCCAGCATGTACATGCCACCACCTAGCGCAGACATGGGGACCTATGGAATGCAAACCTGTGGACTGCTCCCGTCTCTGGCCAAAAGAGAAGTGAACCACCAAAATATGGGTATGAATGTGCATCCTTATATACCTCAAGTAGACAGTTGGACAGACCCGAACAGATCTTGTCGAATAGAGCAACCTGTTACACAGCAAGTCCCCACTTGCTCTTTCACCACCAACATTAAGGAAGAATCCAATTGCTGCATGTATTCTGATAAGCGCAACAAACTCATTTCGGCCGAGGTACCTTCTTACCAGAGGCTGGTCCCTGAGTCTTGTCCCGTTGAGAACCCTGAGGTTCCCGTCCCTGGATATTTTAGACTGAGTCACACCTACGCCACCGGGAAAACCCAAGAGTACAATAACAGCCCCGAAGGCAGCTCCACTGTCATGCTCCAGCTCAACCCTCGTGGCGCGGCCAAGCCGCAGCTCTCGGCTGCCCAGCTGCAAATGGAAAAGAAGATGAACGAGCCCGCGAACGGCCAGGAGCCCACCAAAGTCTCTCAGGTGGAGAGCCCCGAGGCCAAAGGCGGCCTTCCCGAAGAGAGAAGCTGCCTGGCTGAGGTCTCCGTGTCCAGTCCCGAAGTGCAGGAGAAGGAAAGCAAAGGTCGGTATGAGCAGAGTTGCCTCCCCAGCGGGGCGCGCAGCCCGGGAACCGGCAGAGAGCGAGCGCCCGGGTGCCCAGCGCCGAGCCTGCGCCCGAATTGGCAGGTGCTGCTCCGCCTGGCTTTTAGAAGGGTGATCTCAGCCCTGAGATAGTCCCCGCTTGTCCCCTGCTGAACTGGCCCTCCCCGCCAGTCCTGGCCCCACGCTGATGGCGCCCGGGCAGAGGAAAAGCTTGCCGGTTTTATTTTTCCTGAGCTAGACCTGAAACACAACAAAAGAGCGCAAAGGAGACCTGCGGCTGGTAAACACGACCCCAGAGCCTCCTTTCTCCTGCTCAGATTTGCAGTTCCAGTTTTGCCTTGAGCCCAATAATCATTTTAAGGTTACCCAGGGCACCGTGTTCGTGTTCAAGTGTATGCACCCCGCATCCTGCGAGCTTGGGGGTGGTGAGGAGAACGAGATGGCTGGGCTGGTTGGTGCTTGGGCTGGTGAACAGGACTTCCTGCCTTTGCTGGACTAGGTAACCTTGGCTTTGTTTAGGAAAAGTGCCGCAGGCTTTGCAATCCGTCGCCAAAGAGGGCAAAAGCGGAGGGGGAGAGTGGAACCCGCATTGCCCACGCTGTAAGGCCAGCCTTAGGGCTGGGCTAGGGCAAAGAGCCATGGATCTGGCTTTCTGAGAAGGAAACCTACCCCTGCTCCTCTTCCCCAATGCTCAGAGGTGGGCCACAGTAGGGGGCTCCATTTCTGGGGGAGTGCTTTTGTGTGGGGGCAAGAAGACATGAAAAATTCAGGAAATTCTGGGGAATGCAGCCATACCCAGGCAGGGTGGGGAAGGTGTTCTTGCTTCCCCATGTATCTTTTGAAAGATAATGGGCACCTATAAACCTGACTGTGGGGCTCCCTGACTGCCTAGGAGAGGTGGGGAAGAAGCGGCAGACTGGGGGACCTGAGGCAGCAGTGGGATTGGTAGGCTTGTCCAGGTTGTGGCTTATTCCCCTCTGGCCCTGTCAGGAGCTGAACTCTTAGAATGTTGCTGGGGAGATCTGGAAAGTTTACTATTATACTAATGTTTTGTACAAGTCAGAAAGTTGAAAGAGAGAGAGAGAACCCAAATGCAATGTCCTGCTATCATGTCATTTAAGTAATGTAGCATCAATGTAAGATTCCCTTCCAGGGCCCACTTGATGTGAGTAATGTTTAATACTAGCATTTTCCAAAGCGGCCTGGCTGCCAGCAGGGTCATGGCCAAGGGTACGTTTGAACAGACTGAGAAAAAAAAAACCGTCTTGATTTTTTTTTCTTCTCCCTTTAATTTTGTTAGAGGAAATCAAGTCTGATACACCAACCAGCAATTGGCTCACTGCAAAGAGTGGCAGAAAGAAGAGGTGCCCTTACACTAAGCACCAAACGCTGGAATTAGAAAAAGAGTTCTTGTTCAATATGTACCTCACCCGCGAGCGCCGCCTAGAGATCAGTAAGAGCGTTAACCTCACCGACAGGCAGGTCAAGATTTGGTTTCAAAACCGCCGAATGAAACTCAAGAAGATGAGCCGAGAGAACCGGATCCGAGAACTGACCGCCAACCTCACGTTTTCTTAGGTCTGAGGCCGGTCAGAGGCCAGGATTGGAGAGGGGGCACCCCGTTCCAGGGCCCAGTGCTGGAGGACTGGGAAAGCGGAAACAAAACCTTCACCGCTCTTTGTTTTTTGTTTTGTTGTATTTTGTTTTCCTGCTAGAATGTGACTTTGGGGTCATTATGTTCGTGCTGCAAGTGATCTGTAATCCTTATGAGTATATATATATATATATATATTAAAAAACTTAGCACGTGTAATTTATTATTTTTTCATCGTAATGCAGGGTAACTATTACTGCGCATTTTCATTTGGGTCTTAACTTATTGTAGAGCATCCATCCATCCATCCAGCAATGTGACTTTTTCATGTCTTTCCTAACACAAAAGGTCTGTGTGTGTGGTTAGTACATGAATTCATGGCATTTTGAATACATCCAGTACTTTAAAAATGGCATATATATTTAAAATAAAATATTAAGAAAACCCACAAGCTTGGAGGGAGGGGGACTAAGAAAGCACATTCCAATGTATCTTTTCACAAATGAATTTAGCAATTGTCTTTGGTGAGATGGAACATTGACGATTTATGCCTTGTAGCCTTTCCCTTGTGGTGCATCTGTGGTTTGGTAGAAGTACAACAGCAACCTGTCCTTTCTGTGCATGTTCTGGTCGCATGTATAATGCAATAAACTCTGGAAACGAGTTCGCTCCCTCTGCTTTCTGAAATGGAAATATGTTATGGTGGAAATGAAAGGCTATGGTGAGATTATCTACTGGTTAAACACCTTGTTTGGGGCATTTGAGTGGGGGAGTGATAGACTAATAGGGGAAGGGAGCTGGGTGAAAAAAGCTGGAGGAGGCCTAGGGTGTCAGATTTTGGCAGTGGTTGGGGAAGAGGAGTGATAAGCCAGCCTGAGAGTGCAGTTTTCATAATTGGGAGGAAGGGGAGTCTCCTCTTTCCTTTCCCAGCCCCCAGTGATAGTAACATAATTGCCACTCTCAATGGGTGTGAGCTTCCCTCTGGCCTGAGCCTGGTAAGTAAGCCTATACCCCAAGCCACTTTCTCCTCAAAGCTTCCCATTTGTGTGTTTTCTCCTCTTTGGTTTCGGCTGTGTTGTTTTTAATGCTTTCAGTGGCATCTTGGTGATTTCTGGCTGGCGAGCAATCATCAGGGGCTAGATTGAAGCTAGTCTTGCCCACCTGGAAGCTGCCGGCCTCCATTACAGGAGCAAGGACAAGCAGCAGTTTAGCACTGCAGCGGATCCAATTCTGCCCCCTTTCCCTCAGCCCTACCCCAATCCCAAGCTCAAGACAGCCAGACCTCAGAGAAGCCGAGGATGGGTGAGTTTTCCCATCCCACTTTGCCTTGGTCTCCTTGTGGATGGGTTTTGTGCTCTGTCATTACCTTTTAGTGGCCCATATGAAATTTTTTTAAAGGAAGAAATGAAAAGATTTTCCCCAGTCAGTCTTTCCTTTATTTAATTACAAGTGCTGGTTGGAGCTGCTGCATCTGGGATGCAAGAAAATGCAAAAAGGGTGACTGAAAATTTTGCAAATGAACATGACTTCCCATGAAGTCCAATGTTCCATTTGCTGCCATGGCCGGGGAGACTCCCACCAGCTTTCACCGGCTTCTGCAGGATCCCCGCTAGAGAGCCCAGACTTATCTAGTCCTGTTGGGGGAGGGGGAGAAGGGAGGAGAGGCCTTTCGTGGAAAACCGAACAGAAAATTCGTTACCCCAGGTCCAGCCTGCGGTTTCAAACAGCTTTCAGCAGTTTCACAAAACACATCTTTTCCATTTCTTCCTTTTTAAATGTTTCCCTAAGAAAAACTATTTAGGTGCTCTAAGTCCTCATCCAGGGAGTCTCTGGGACAGTGGCCTTTAGAATTTTAAACTTCCTCCCCCAAACCAGGAACATTCCAAGACAGACCCTTTTCGGGGGCCATTTCCTGGGGGTGGGGGAGAGGGCTTGGAATCAATGCCGGATTGAAAACATTGGAATAGGTTTGCCCCAGACTTAACACCGGTTGGGCAGGAGGAGGGTAATTTTGACTTAACCATTTCTCCGAGCGTGTGGGGAGCGCCAGTAGTTGTTAGGGGGCCATGTCTCGAGGAAAGCCTGAGCTACAAGGCAAAGGCATCCCCTCTGGAACAAAAATCAGAAAGCTATTGGCAAAGGTAATCAATCAGGCCATAAGTAGCCATTTACTCTCTTCCTTTTCGGGGCTGGAGGTGGGCCAGGAGCCCTCCAAGGATGCGCTAGACAACTTGTGGAACGAGGAATATGCCCTCCTCCGGCAGCGCCCGGCGGCTTTTGTCTCGGCTCGCAGCCGGGCTTCCGAGGCTTTGTACCATGGATTTGGGAGTGACAATGGGCATTTCCCTCAGATTCAAGGCTGCTTAGCCTCACCTCTGGAGGGAAAAAAAATTCAGAAGGGAGTGGCCCAAGGACCCGGCCATTCGGCCAGATTTTTAGACATTTTGGGAGTCTCGTCTGAGGCCTCTAAGTGCGAACCGCGCGAAGCGGCCCTGCCTGGGGAGACTCACTGAGGCAGGGCTGGGACGGCGGGCGGGAGCAGGCTGCTGTAGCATTTGGGTTCTGCCCTGTGGCGTGTTTTCTTCCAGGGCCTTTCCAGCAGCACCGGAGAAGATGAGGCACCGTGGCCGCCACTGTCCTTGCTCCGCCAACTCGCCCGCCCGGCAGCCCTTCCGCGGGCAAGCAGAAGCCCCTTCGCGTCCGCCGCCGCCGCGCCAGGCGGCTCGGCTCGCCCCTCGGGCCGCGGCGTGTGCCCAGCCTCACGTCGGGGTGTGTGTGGCCGCGCGGGGCGTGTGTGAGTGTGGCAGGGGGAGGGGGCACTCTGAGCTGCTCCATCCGTCCGTTTTATTAGGGAAACATTAATCTATAATCAAATACACCTCATAAAATTTTTATTGAAAGGCATAATATCATTACAGAGGTCTTCCACCTGTTTTAAACAACACGACAAGCTGTGAGCGAGCGTGTGTGTGGGGATGTGTGGGGAGGGGTGAGTTTGGGTAGGGAGAGAGGAGAGGGGAGAACAGCTCCCCTCGGGCGCCAGGGGCCGCCCCCGAGGGCCCGCCTGCCTCGGGCGACCCGGCCTAGCATGTCCCCGGCCGCTCCGTGTGCCCTGGACGCACCGCCCGCGGCTCGGGAGCTGGGGAGCCAGCGCCGGGGCTTGGACTGCAAGACCAAGGGCCTCGAGAAGAAGCGAACAAATAGTCCCCAGCGCCTCCTCCGGCCGCGGTCGCGTCTGTGGTCTCGGCCGCCGCTGGGCGGGCCCGGCCGAGCTGGGCCGGGCAGAGCCGGGCTCATGGACCTGGGCCTGTGGGCTCTAATTGCAGCTCTTACGTTGATGATTTTTTTTTTTTAATCACAGCAGCCCCCAGTTTAGCGGACTGATTTACTCCCGGTATTGGTAAATATGATCACGTGGGCCGCGCGACCAATGGTGGAGGCTGCAGCCTGCGAACTAGTCGGCGGCTCGGGCGCCGGTGGGGAGCGGCTCCGCGGCGGACAGAGTAACCTTGGGTGGGAGCGCGGGGCGCCTCAAAATGTCTTCCAGTGGCACCCTCAGCAACTACTACGTGGACTCGCTTATAGGCCATGAGGGCGACGAGGTGTTCGCGGCGCGCTTCGGGCCGCCGGGGCCAGGCGCGCAGGGCCGGCCTGCAGGTGTGGCTGATAATCCGGCCGCCGCCGCAGCCGAGTTCGCCTCGTGTAGTTTTGCCCCCAAATCGGCCGTGTTCTCAGCCTCGTGGTCCGCGGTGCCCGCCCAGCCCCCGGCGGCGGCGGCGATGAGCGGTCTCTACCACCCGTACGTCCCCCCGCCGCCCCTGGCCGCCTCTGCCTCCGAGCCTGGCCGCTATGTGCGCTCCTGGATGGAGCCGCTGCCAGGCTTCCCGGGCGGTGCCGGCGGTGGCGGTGGCGGTGGCCGTGGCGGGGGTGGAGGCGGCGGCCCGGGCCCCGGTCCCAGCCCTGGCCCCGGCGGCGCAGCCAACGGGCGCCACTACGGGATTAAGCCTGAAACCCGAGCGGCCCCAGCCCCCGCCACGGCCGCCTCCACCACCTCCTCCACTTCCTTATCCTCCTCCTCCAAACGGACTGAGTGTTCCGCGGCCCGGGAGTCCCAGGGGAGCAGCGGCCCCGAGTTCTCGTGCAACTCCTTTCTGCGGGACAAGGCGGCAGCGGCGGCGGGGGGAACCGGGCCCGTGACAGGGATTGGGACCGGGAACGGGACGTGCGGCTCGTCGGAGCCCTCTGCTTGCAGCGACCACCCGAGCCCCGGCTGCCCGCTGAAGGAGGAGGAGAAGCAGCATCCACAGCCGCCACAGCAGCAACTTGACCCAAGTAAGTGCAAAAGAAATTGCCCCCTGATTTATTGCTGAAACCTGTAAGGCTCGAATGTGCAAAACTGATAGTTTTACTAACCTATAAAAACGTCTAGACGCCTACCCAAGCCTAGGCGAACAACACGCATCCATAAAAAAGCTCCCCATAACCACGTACCCTGGGCGCTCGGTTTGTACGGTAAACAGAGCGCGGACATTAAGGCTTTTATGATAATTCCCCCAAGTTGTGAAAAGCGGCCATCCTTGGTGAAATTAATTTAACGACCTCTCTTCTCCACCCTGTCGTCTCTCCCTGCCTCCTCTCCGCCCCTCGCTCCCTGTCTCCAAACCCCCCTCTTTGTAGACAACCCCGCAGCGAACTGGATCCACGCTCGCTCCACCCGGAAAAAGCGCTGTCCCTACACCAAGTATCAGACGCTTGAGCTGGAGAAAGAATTCCTCTTCAACATGTACCTCACCCGGGACCGGCGCTACGAGGTGGCCAGGATTCTCAACCTAACAGAGAGACAGGTCAAAATCTGGTTCCAGAACCGTAGGATGAAAATGAAAAAGATGAGCAAAGAGAAATGCCCCAAAGGAGACTGACCCGGTGCCGTGCTGGCGGGAGCGCTCAAAGGCAGCGGTTTTTGTTTTTGTTTTTTCCTTTGTGGGTGCTTGATTTCCAGAAACTCTCCAACGACTTGGACTTCTTTTTTTTTTTTTTTTTTTTAGGTAGAAGTGATTGTGTGGTTGGTCTCTGTGAGGTATTTGGGGGACTCTATTTGCTCGCTTACGCGTTGGAAAAACCAAGTGGCTTTGGGGTTTCACCCTATCCCACACCCTCCCTTTCCTGCTCCATTGGTTCCTTAGGAAATGCAATATTTTGTGAGTGCACGCTGGCTTGGGGAGCCCTCTCTTGTGTAAATGTTCCTCATGTTTCTGAACAGTGCTGTAGTTTAGTCCCCCCACCCCCAGCACTGCCCAAACAGGGGCCAAGCGCGCCCCAATTCCGAGAATGAAGGCAGAGCGACAACAGTGCGGACACCCCGGCTGCAAGCCCCTGCCGAAGCCCGGCCGGGTTGCCCAACAGTTTCAAAAACCCCCTTTCCTCAGGGAGCCCGTGGCACCTCGGCGAAGATCTTCAGTGAGGCCTAGAGAGGAACCCAGGGCCTCGGGTGGGTTGGGGTTTCTTCCTCAGTGCATTGGACGTGCCGCTCTCTTCCCCTAGGACTGGGCTTGCGTGGGCGGCCGCGGGTGGTGGCTCTCCCAGTTCCTGCCCGAGGACCAGTTGTAAATGTTACTGCTTCCTACTAATAAATGCTGACCTGATCAATGGAGCCCAGACGCTGGCCCTAAACCTTGTGTGCCTGCTTCCTCTGCCTCTCTGCAAAATATCACACTCAGGATATTTCTCCTTCACCCCTGGGAGGGAGACATTGTTAAAAATCCCTGGCCCTTCCACCTGACAGATATCTCTGATGTGTCTCTGAGCTTCCCTTTGAGTGGGGAGGTGTGGCCTAGAGCACAGACTCTGGGGGGATGTTAGTGCCTCCCCAAGCCTTGTTCCAGCTCCTTTGGGAACTCCGTGCTTGGGCACAGTTCAGCCTACCAGCAGCGCGCAGAGGAGCCAGCAGGCCCCAGAAGCCAGGAACTTTCAGGCTGGGGCTTGGGTGCAAAGCACCATAGTCCTCCCAGGCACCCGGAGCCCACGCCGCCAAACCCCTCTCCAAACAAGGGAAAAGCCAACTCTGCACGGTGGAGCAACTCCCCCAGCTCCGCCAGGCTGGCTGGCTCCGAGAGGTCCGGTCAGGCTGTGAGCTGCTGCCCCTCCCCACCAGAGCCCCAAAGTGACCTTAGCGATCAAAATGGTCAAGGCTCTCCTCCCCAGCCACCTCCAACCCACCGCCCCTTCCCGCCTCCCCACCAGCTTCTCTGTATGTTTAGCCCCCAGCTTGGCCCTCTGGAGGCTGCATTCAGGGGCTAAAATGAAGGTCATTGTAAGTGAGGGTTCGGGTGAGCACAGCCTTTGCAGCCCTAAGAGGCAGCGGCGCCGGGTGGCCTGGGCTGGGCGGAAGGTGGGGGCGGTGGCAAAGATCTTGAGGGATCCTGATGAAAGAGGGGACTCGAAGAAAAAGCAGAGGGGGCTGGGAGGGAAAGCCAAGGCCCAGATCCGGCAGAAGGTGCTGCGTACCCCTGCCCCAGTGGCCAGCCCAGTACCTAGGGCTCTTTGAAAACAGGAAGTGCCAAGGTGTCATAAAGCCATCTAGCCGGCCAGACGTCTGGAGGTAATGAGTTTACGACAGGTCCGGCACTTTGCTTTGAAACCATCTCATTTTGATGTTTGTGTTTGTGGGAGGAAAGGAAAAATGCAGACAAAATTGGGTCTTAAAATCTGGACAATAAAATATAAACAAGACTGCGTTGGACCAAGAAGGCAGGGGCATGGGAGCCCCTGGGTGAGGTGTGAGCACCTAGGAAATAAACATAAGAGACGTAGCAAGGAAGAGGTGATGAATTTCTGATTTTTGAAATAAACCGGGTGCTGGAAGTAGCCTAAGGCAGTGGGATTTTATAAGATTTTGACTATGACCACGGTTTAGCTGGTTCTTTGGAAACAAAAAATTGGCCTGTTATTTGGGGGTCCAGCGGTTACTGATCCCAGGAGTGTGGCTGGAGGGAAAAGATGCAGTTAGATGCTTATTCAGAAGATTTTCTGGCCCTCCACTCCAAACTTTGAAGGAAAAAGATTGTTGGGATTTATGTCTATTCACTTTTTAAAAATATGATTGTTACACCTAAACTGGACAAGAGCATTTTTGAAGATGAGTAAAAAGATTAACAGGAAACACTTAAGCCAATTGAATAGTCATATTTAAGAAAAAGTTCTAGTTGAATTCCTAGTCAATTCAGTTCAATGACTTTTGATACACATTTTTAAAATCCCATTTATTGTCCGTAGAAATTTAAACGAACACAAACCCAAAGGGACTTTCCAGACAGCCACTCAGAGATCCAGCAAAAAGCTTTTGATTTGGCTTCGATTCCTCCCAAAATCGCCCAGATAAGTGAGTCCAAAGCATTAAAGTTACATTGTTAAAATAGCAAATATTCATGATTTAATCCTAAAAGCAACAGCTGTGAGAGAAAAACAAAACACAAGAATGCTTGACTTCTGTAATTTCTTGGTTGCCAAACAGTCTGGTTCCTCTGGAAAAGAAAAGTCTCTTGGCAGTTGATATTTAGAAAGTTGTAGGTTTTGTTAAATCTAGCCTGTCCTATAATTGTTTTAAAAGGCACAGCTGGACGGTTACAGCATGGGGACCTTAGGTATCTGGCAAAAGAAAGGCTGAAACCTTTTAGAAAAGGCACTACTGGAAGCTGTCGGGAGCACACGTTAGAATATCCTAGGCATGCAGGAGCCCCTGTTTGCTGCTCTTCACTTGTTGACAGTCACAGGAATGAAGCATTATTAGTGTCAGCAGTCCAAGCCCCAAGCTAAAGAGATTAGAATTGGTTTGAGATGAATAAAAGGAAGTTAAATTCAGTGGACTGGAGGTGGCATTTGGCCACTAGAGAGCGCTGTTGCTCCACTTTCTGATCTCGTAAAGCCTGAATTGCTGCGGAAGGCTTTGATTAAAAATATTTACAATCTTATTTTTAATTCCAAATTAGGATAAATTTAACAAAAATAAACGAGGTGAACTATCAAATTCTTCGTGTTTGTTGGGCATAAAATTTTGGCTCAGTCAGTGCTTCAGAAAATTTAGACTATGGCACAGCTGAGCCTACAAAACATGATAAATTAATGTATTTTAGCAAAACAGAAACGTGTAAAAAGCATAGATCTTTGCTTACTAAGGTAATCGCGCTCTTTTTCTACTCATATTATAAACGGAATGCTTAAATACATGTTAAAAATTGTTTTGTCCAAAGAGGAAATGTGTTGTAATGTTTTCTAAATTTGGCCTGAATATGTATGAATGAATTTTCTAGTGTTCGTTTGTCTTTTTTTCCCTGAGGAGTCACGCAGTTCTAGAAGGTGCCTGGTATTGCTGAGACCCTGGCTGTCTCTTCCATTTTTTCCCCATTCCATTCCAAAATCCACTCATTTATCCAGGGTTCAAATACGCACACACACACATATGCCAAACTGAAAAAAGGGGCACAATTACAAAGGGAGCTCCAAGGCTTTATTGACAATAATAATCTTTTAATTGGGTATTTGCAAGATTGAAGGACAAATCCTTAACTGTCAGAATCAGTTGGTTCGCCTACGGATTTAACGAAAGTGATTATACTTGGCAGTAACCAGCAGAAAAAACAAACCCACAAAAACAGAAAGCAAAACAAAAAAAACCCTTGCTCTCCACCTTAAGTCTGCGCTCCCTACTAATTGAAAATTAAATAAAGCACGTCTTTATCATCTCCAGATTCATTAACGATTCCTTTACCTTAACCACTGTCAGTCATTCCCAGTAGAAATAATTGAGTCAGACATTATCATCTCACTACGTCTGTCCATCTCGACTTCATTTTCTCCATTTGTAAAAATGATATTTCAGTCCACCCGGACACACCTCAGGATCGCGCTCGCAGGCTGGGCCAACCCACAAGGAGCCAGGGGTAGCTGAAATCGCTCGCCGGCCTGTGGCGTCTCCGAGGCCGTCTGGGGTTTTCGGAAATTTGCATTTGGTGTGGAAAGCCGGCGTGGTGCGTTTAGCTTGAGCGGGGGCGCCTTCGAGGTCCGTTTCCAAGGCTGTGGGCCTGGCGCCCTCACGACATGTAGTACCTATCCCGAAGGAAATGGGGCTCAGTTATCCAAAGAGCCCACGAAAAAGGCCGGACAGGAGAGGAGAAGACACACACACACACAACAAATAAGCACTGCATTTATTGGACATTGAAACCGGAGCAGAGAGGGAAAGGAAGAGTGTGGGAGGCGGCTGGAAGTGCGTGGGGAGCCAGGCAGCTTTGGAGAGAGCTGCTAAAATCAGGAATACTTTGTCGATTCACACTCGACTGGCCCACATGACTCGGGCTGCTTTTCTTCACCACTGCTCACAAACTAGGCTGAGCCTTCTCTTCCTCTGCTTTGGGAAAAATTCGTAACTTTGAGGCCCGCGCGCTCTCTCCGCAGCAATTTCACAGGCTTGGCGGAGGAACTAGGATCGTTAGCAGAAGATGGGCCGCCTGCAGCTGCCTGCAACCGGCGCGATCTGAACGCCGGCCCTCCTGGGGGGATTCGCGGTCGTCGGCTCCCCGCGCTCCTCCAGGAACCGCAACCCGCCCTGGTCCGCTGCGCGCTGGGGCTGAGACCCGGGAACCGCCTCCTGCCCGAGGAAATGTCACCCTCCCCAGCGTGAGCCCCTTTTCCCGCCTCACAACGTTTTATCCGCTCTTCTATTCACTGTCTCAGCAAGGCTAATGCCCCCCTCCTGCATTCTTCAGCCTCCCTCTGCGCCCAGTGCTGACGTCTATCAAGGGTGAAATGATGGAAACTATATTCATGGGCATGATTTCCATTAAATATCAATTAACCTGGGAGCCTCGGCCAGGCATGCGGTGCGTCAAGGGTAAATGTACATCTGATTTCCACAGCCCACTCGGCTGGAAAAGAAGGGTTTTGATTTGATTTGATAACGCCAGGATCTGGGGGCACACTAGCGGCTTTTAATCCAACCACTTCGATATGCCCCTACTCAAATGCACGGTCCGGTCCGTCACACCTCTTGTCCACGTTCCCTGGGCTGTGCCCACGTGTCCAGAGCTGCAAAAGCCACGGGCAACCTCTGCTGGGCTGCCCTATGAGCTCGGGGAGGGAATCATTTGCTCCGCAGCCTCCTGGGAGTGGCCTTCTTGCCTCCCCCAAGTCTAAGGCTCCGCCGCGCCCCCTCCCTGCAGGCTGCGGCCCGCGTTCCCGCGGCCGCGGGGGCACAAGGAGCCCTTGGCAGTGCAGCTTTATGGGCCCCCTTTAAGGCCGGCGGAGGCATCTCGGGCCGGGCGCGGCGCTCCGTCCGTTGGGCGCAGCGACTGAAGTGCGAGTGGATCCCTCCGCGGGGCTCCTTGCCCCCGGCACGCTACTTCTCCGTACAGCGCTGTACTGCGAAAATGCCTCGCCCGTGCGCACCGGGGCGGCAGCCTCGGCGGCGGGGGCGAGAGCGGCGGGCGGAGGGCGCGGGGGGGACACGGTGAGAGGTGGCGGCGGGCAGAGGGTTTTTTTTTCTTTTCCCTCCAGAGCGGAGGTTTGTAAAACGAGGCCAGAGTGTCCCCGTGGGCCGGCGCACTTTTTTTCTTGTCCCGGTGCGCTCAGGCCCTCCTGGTGCCTGAGAGGAAACAGTGGAGGCAGCGGGGCTGGTCGCCCGGGGCGTCGGCGATTATATTGCGGCCGAGCCCAGGCGCGCCGAGAAAGGCCGGGAGGGCGGCGGCGCACGGGGGCTGGGCTAGGCCCCGCGACCCGCGAGGGAGGCGGCGCGAGGCCGAGGCGGCGGGCGCAGGAGCCGGGCATGAGCGTCCAGTAGCTGAGCGCCCGCGGCTGCCCGGCCTCAGAAGCGACGCGGGCGCGCGGGCGGCAGCACCGAGGTAGCCCGGCGGCCCAGGCGGCCAGAGCAGCCGCCCCAGAGGCCCCCGCGGCAGTGCGGCCGAGCAGAGGCGCCGCTCCCTGCCTGCTTAGCACCGCCAGGGCCGCCGCCGCCGCCGCCGCCGCCGCCCCAATGAGTTCGTACTTCGTGAACCCGCTGTACTCCAAGTACAAGGCGGCGGCGGCGGCGGCGGCGGGCGAGGCCATCAATCCCACTTACTACGACTGTCACTTCGCGCCCGAGGTCGGCGGCCGTCACGCCGCTGCCGCAGCAGCCCTGCAGCTCTATGGCAACAGCGCCGCCGGCTTCCCGCACGCGCACCCGCAGGCGCACGCGCACCCGCACCCGTCCCCGCCGCCCTCCGGACCGGGGTGCGGCGGTGGGGGCGGCCCGGGCCAGGACTACTTCCATCCCGGCGGGGGCAGCCCGGCCGCTGCCTACAAGGCCGCCCCCCCTCCTCCTCCGCATCCTCTGCCTCCGCCGCCGCCTCCCCCCTGCGGCGGGATTGCTTGTCACGGGGAGCCCGCGAAGTTTTACGGATACGATAACTTACAGAGACAGCCGATTTTTACGACCCAGCAAGAGGCCGAGCTGGTACAATATCCTGACTGTAAATCGTCCAGTGGTAATATTGGCGAGGACCCAGACCACTTAAATCAGAGTTCGTCTCCTTCTCAAATGTTTCCCTGGATGAGACCACAAGGTTGGGATGCAATTTTTTTTTTTTTTTTAAGAGGGGAGAGGGGAAGAAATCTGCTTTCATCTCACGTTCGGGCTTTAAAACTCCCCGTCCCTCTCCCTCTCCCCCTCCTTTTCCTTCTTCTGTAGCCACAGTGGCTCTTATTCATAAAGTAATACAGACTTTAAAAAAAAAAATAGTAGAAACCATGTAAAGATGATGGGGACAGAATAATTGTGAAGACCTTCTCTCTGCCCCTCTTGCTTGCACACTCTATATATATCGGAGCCTGTAGACCCCTCGTTCCACAAACCTTCAGCAACATGCAGAGGCACCATTACATTTTTAAAACGTTTATTTCCCCTGTTTTTTGTTTTAATCAGCAGCTCCTGGTAGACGAAGAGGAAGACAAACCTACAGTCGCTTCCAAACTCTAGAGTTGGAAAAGGAATTTCTTTTTAACCCCTATCTGACCAGGAAAAGAAGAATCGAGGTTTCCCACGCCCTAGCCCTCACGGAGAGACAGGTAAAAATCTGGTTCCAGAACAGGAGAATGAAATGGAAAAAGGAAAACAACAAGGATAAATTTCCCGTTTCCCGGCAGGAGGTGAAGGACGGGGAAACCAAAAAGGAAGCCCAAGAGCTGGAGGAAGACATAGCTGAAGGCCCGACAAATTAACTTCTACCTTTAAAATTTTACCACAGACTATTAAAACTAATGATAACCATATGCTGTGGACACCACCTGTTTTCTTTGTTGAAAAAGATTTTACCTGTGTTTCAAGCTACCTTCATATCATTGCTCTTGAGGTTTCTGCGCTTTGAGAGGGATTTGGGTGTTTTAAAAAGTTTCTGGTATCACATAGAAGCAGTCCTTGAGCTGCCCTATGGAAGGGTAATTTGATACTGACCTTGTAGCTATATTTTTATAATGGTTTTTAATGTCTGAGCTGGTGATTTTCCTGAACAACGTAAACTTCCTAATGATTAGCATTTAATAATTGAATATAAAATGCTTTATTAAACAAGTGCACTTGAACATTTAATCTTTATGGTGAGTAAATTAAAAGGAGTCTATAAATTTTTTTTAAAAATTATGTCTGCAGAATATTTACTTTATATTATTTGATTACAAAGTATTATTTATGGATTTTTTTTTCTTCTTTTTTTATAATGAATGGTTCGGGTGCCTTTTGTTTACTCCTAAGTAGTTTCTTTGTGTATTTTCTAAATATAATATCTCGGGGAAAAGGCTGGGCCAAATATTTGAAAGCACACGTTAGCTGAAGAGTGACGTGTAGTCCAGCTCTGCAGCTTCCTTAAACTTCAGGAAAAGACTGGGCCAGTGACAAGAGTTTCAAGACAATGTCAAAGTTGACAATTATTTTTCTGTAGTCCATACAAATTAAATAATCTAGAGTGAATAAATACTTGAAAAATTAATTATGACATTTTTACTCATTAACTTTTCACTCTGGCAAGTCGCCTTGTAGAATGCATCTCATTTCTTAACTTGCTTTCGTTTTGAACCGCCCTTGTAATCGCCCGAAATCTCTAGCTCTGTATGCCGTGGCTGCTGCTGTGTTCCGTTTTTTTTTTTTTTTTCAGTAGATGCCGTATTTATTTGTATTGCCTTTGCTCTGTTCGCCTGCTAGTTTTAAACCAGCTTACTGTGTGAGATGTCGGTTGGTACACCCTCTGCTGTTCTTCAAAAAAGCAATAGCCTCACCTATTTGAAACAAGCCCTGAGAGGAAACGCAGAAAAATCTGAGTGTAAACCACTCCAGAATGTCTCTAGCTCCTTAATAAAGAAATGAATGTCTTTATCTAGAGTTAGTGTCTTTGAGCGCCGCAAATACCCGTTTTCCCTGAGTCACTAGGCTTCTGTTTAATAAGAAAGGGGTGGAGTTACACACATCTCGAGCTGTTAAAAAAAAAAAAAAAAAATGCAGCAGGGGCCCCTTCTCTTTCCTGAGGGGGCTGGCTAGTCTATCTTGCTCTAAATAATCTTGCTAAGATACTCTTAAGAGCTTTGAACCTCTTAAAGGACTCAAGTTGTAGGCCCAGTGGGAGACGACCCAGAGTCCAGGTTACACCACAGCTTATTCCACTGAGCCAGTGTTGATGCTGGGTTTTGGCATCTGTTATTAACAAGATATCCGTTTTCCATTGGAGGCTGCTCCTGCAGCTGCCATTTTACAGGGGAAAGTGGGGGCAGGGAAGAGGAGCAGGGAAAATAGAGGAGAAATTCAAGTAAAGTAACATTTATTCCCGAAAAAGGGAAAGCACCTTTATTAGGTAGTCATCGAAGAGCTCTCTGCCTTCTCTAACCATGTTTGTTTTCAAAGAGGTACATTTTTATTTCCAGAGTTGCTTTTATTACATAGGTAAGAAAATGGAATACTATCGTTTTGGGCCAGGGTAACCCCATCGGGTTTTTTTGGGCTGTTTGCCTGTAGCTTCCTGGGCCACAGAAATGTTGCCACTGGCCAGGTCAGAGGGAAAGCACCACCTGGCTTTCCATGCTGGAAAGAAGTGATGGCTGTGACATTGTCCGACCTGAACCAAGAAAGATAATTTTAAGTCACAGGTGGCCCAAGACTTAAAACATTTACACTCCAAGAGACAGCTGTAAATGCATATGCTGGATTTGAGAATGTTTTGCTCTGTGCACTGCTTGAGACTCTGCTGTCGGCTGATACAGAGTAAGGATGCCAAGGGCCAAGAGGCTGGGGAACAGCCTCCAGTGTAAACCATCCAAAGACAAGTGCTGGCTGAAATCTAGCTGCCATGGATTTAAAGGACTTGGGATTCCTTTGTATATTAGCAAAACTGGCTGTCTACTGCTCAAGGATGCTCACCAAATGCTTTTAGAATCTTGAGATGATTTGGGCAAGACTGTCACGTGGGAGCCCTAATGTATGGATGGGTTTGGAAATCAAGGAAGGAAGGGTAGGTAAAAATGTCATTTCTTCAGCATTCTGTGCTGGTCTGGAAGCGTACCTTCTGGCCCCACTGGCCCCCTAAACTGTGGTAAATTCATAGCTCATGCACAAAGACTGTTGCAATAGCTGGTGTATTTTAGAATATAAATTTGGATGTATACATAGCTTACACACATGCCCAGAGTGTTGATTATAAATGTAGGTAAATGTTTCCTTTTGTAGCTAGGAAAGAGCATAGATTTGTGTTCAAATAAAGACCTTGGGGAATTACTCGCCACCTTCTTTCTTACACTGACTAGATATCTCCACCCCCATTATGATGTTTCATGCAGACAGACTGGCAGTGACTTGCGCACAAGGTGCCCTTCTAATTGGCTCAAATGTGTCAACATCAGAGCGTTGAGGCAACAAGCGAACATTTTTTTGCTGCAGAAATTTGCATAAACCTTCAGAGAATGCTTTGCCATCCCAGGCAGCACTTTTCAGCCCTGGACTGCGGCAGTCTGCCTGGAGAGGTCTGTAAATGGTTTAGAGAAAGATAGTACTCTCCAATGTTAACGCTGAATGAAAGAACCAGGCCTTCTGAGTGATTTAGGCTCTTGGTTTGCAACAACCAGAAACACACAAAAGAGCATGTGGGTCTCAGTGGTTTTCAGAGAAGTCAGTTCAAGGATGCCATTTTGTGAGGTTCCACAAAGCCCAGTACATCGCTTACCTCCACACAAGTGGAGAAAATGCAAATATGGCTGCTTTTTCAGTGCAAAGTCTCTTCGAGGCCCTCATTCCCCAAGCTGAAAAGGAGAGTAGTAAAGCTCTGCTTTTATTTGGGTAAGATAGGGAGAGGATAATGAGGCAAATTGACTATTGAGATTACTTCTCAGAAAATTTTGGAATTGGACAAGTTCTTTGCTTAATTACACACACACACACACACACACACACACACCCCAGTATACCAGTGTGAAGTCTTCTGGGCTTGTGAGGGCCCAACAAGCCCCATCTGCTTGTGTAATTTAAAATACTGTTTTCTTCTGCAATACAGAAGGTAGGGCTATTTCACATCCAAGCTTGTTGTATTCTCTGCTTCCCCGGTGTTTGCTGAATCCTTGGGCATCTGGGGCTGAACACGGAAGGAGAGAGGACATTTTAATAGACCCTGGTTGCTGCTGCGGTTCCCTCCAGCAAAGTTAGGGCCCACTGGACTTTTTTCTAGAAAGAATATGAGTTTTTCTGACAGATGGCAGCAAAAGTCCTTTAATCAAAAACATCCAAGGTCATCAGAACTTTTTCAAGGGATAAGAAATGGCCTGCTTCAGAGTGCTGTGCCGCTTCCTGCTTCAGTCCACATACACGTAGGTACTTACTGGGTGTGAAGATGTTAATAGCAGAGAACTTATACACAGATATCCAATGCAAATATTTGTAACATAGTATTGTAAGTCCAAAGATACTGTCTTTAAAAGGATGGGGGGTGGCGAACCTCTTTCAGGCAGGTTCTGAAGGCTGGATGGCTATGCCCGTAAGAGGAATGCTGGAGGCCAGCCAAGGACATTTACCTTCAGGGAAAGATCTCCAGAGCAGTTCCTGTGAAAAATATAAAGGGAATGTGACACTGGCAATTGAGGAAAAGGAATTTTTTTTTCTAGACTGATCTGAGGAAGCCACTCTTCCTGAACAAATGTTACCCCTTTCCAGTATTTCGTTGAACAAATTTTTCAATGGGGAAACATTTGGGGTCAAGGAGAGAGGGAAGAACTAGAATTAAATTCCATAACAATGAGAATTGTTCTTAGAGGGGGACGTAGACCAAGGAGTTTCAGAAGGAATCCAGAAACCACCACCCTGTCTGTCCAGAAAGATGTTTCTGTGGAGAAAGACCAGGCAGTGGGCTTTCAAAAGGATATTTCGGTGAGATTGACAAGTACCTAAAACCATTTCCAGCCTTTAAGCTGGTTGGTGATTATCCTATGGCAGAACCTCCAGGGAATGGGAGGGACCCCAATTTGCGTTGGAGTGGGGGGGCACACTTTCTTGGCCTGCAGAGACTGGGTGGGTTTTCTTCCCAGGATCATTGGGGCTAGCTTGCAAGGGGATGAGTGGGAGGGGAGAAAACCGAAAGTGGTTGACTGGCTTTGGGGACGGGCCTTTTCCTGAAGGGAGGGGAGGAGAAGCCAAGTGCCTGGCACAGGGTAAGAAATGGGGGTATGTTGCTGTGGGGATTGCTTCCCCAGAGCTTGAGCAGTACATTGAGTTCATTTTCCCTCCTTCACAATGGCCAACTGCGCAGAGGTTTTGAGCCAAACCAAAGAAAAGCGCACGCACACACACACACACACACACACACACACACACATTCCTAGAAAAAGAGAAAGAGAAGTGGGGGAGGGAGAGAAGAGCAATGAAGGGAAGAAAAAAGGGAAAGGTGAAGAAGGACAGAGAAAGAAAGGAGGGAGGAAGGAGAGAGAGAATGGAGAGAGAGAGAGAGGAGGAGAAGAAGGAAGAGAGGAGGAGGGGGAGAGAGAAAGCAAGAGAGGAAAAAACATGGCGCTTGCGAGCTGTATGTGCAAAATCCGCAAGGAATTGCAGTAAATTCCTTTTTGTTTGAAGAAAATTTACAACTTGGTAATAGACCTTTTTATGACCTATTTGCGGTCGTCATTGGCTGCGGCTGGTCATGTGCAAGCGCCGCTCGCCTTCACGGCCTTTTTCCTGATTTCCCAGGCGAATTTCCCCCCGCATTCTGCTGTCCCAGAGCCTCACCCCCTCTTTTTCTAACCTTTGTCTCTGCAGAGGTGGGCTCCAGTCGCCGGCTGTGGGATTGCGGAGTCCGCGGCAGCCTCGGCTCGCTCCCTGGCCCCACCGCCGCTCACTCGGTCTGCACTGCTACCACCTCCGGAGCTGGTGGGGAGCCTGGGGAGGGAGGGCCTAGAAGGGGCTTTAGGCGCCGAGCTCCCGGCCGGCGCCGATACCGCCTGCCGGGAGCAACTGGCCTGCTCGGGGCGACTACAGCCGCGCGCTTCCGACGCGGCTTCTCCTCCAACATGAACGGGTCCCTGCTGCCGAGAGTGCGCGCCTCGGGGCAGCGCCTGGTGGATTACAGCCGCCGCCCGGACCGACCGCCGCCTGCAGCAAGGCAACCTTCGGGTAAGAGTCACCCCCTCCCCGCGCCCCAGCATGCCACCAAGAAGCCTAGGGCGCCGACCTCCTTGGGCAGCTCGGGGAGTCCAGCTGCTCCCCTACATTTCCCGGGGAACTAGGGGTCGTTGTCTAAGCCCCTTCCCCCAATCACTTCGTTGTTAGGGCGTCCCCTGGGGCCCGGGGTGGGATCCAGCTAGGTTCAGAAGTCTAAGGGGGTAATAGTATTTCCTCCAGAGATTCTGAGAAACGGGTATCCACAGACAGGATCCCACTGCCTAGATGGAGAGCCCCTCAATCCCACCCTGAGAAAGTGTGTAGACGGGTTACTCCTGAACATCTCCACTTTGCTGGGGGTCACTAAAGGCATTTTATTTAGAGCTGTGGTTTTTACGGTAGTACCTGGGAGGCTAACAGGTGTTTTTTGAGGGTTGGGGCTTGGGTGGGGGTGGGGTAAATTCTGTGTTCCCAGGATGTGCTGGGTGTTTGAATCTAGGCTTTGGTGACTGATGCTGGTTTATTTCTATGGTTGATGGTTTATTGGGCCTTGTGTTGTATGAGATAGAATTTTAAATATTTTTAAATTTTTCTCTAGCTCTTAGAGAAATTTTTAAACAACTCAAGATAGGTTCTTCCCACATATGATAATCTGTCAGGTTAATTTGAATTACTTTATATCACAAAACGAATGCATGTTTTCGGAGGTAATGGTATCAGAATATCTGGTGCAGGTCTTGGAAAAAAACCAATAGATCTTTCAGAAATACAAGGCATCTCTGTGTTCAAACATCGTGTGTTTCTTACTTGCCAGAGTAGGAAAAGAGTAGACCTTTTTGCTTTCTAAATGTATTGGTAGATTCCCCCCCCCCCCCCGCCTACCAATAAATATTACATTGCAACATCCTTCCCTTGACTTCAAAACTACTGAACTGAAACAATATGCATAAAAGAAAATCCTTTGCAGAAGGAAAAACTATTTTCTCCCACTGATTTTGAATGGCACTTGAGGATGCAGTTCGCAAATCCTATTGCCTATTCCCTCATGAACATTGTGAAATGAAACCTTTAGACAATCTGCCGCATTGCGCATGAGACTGCCCTGCGGAAGCCAAGGATATGGTCCCCAAAGCACCCAGTGGTAAATCCTAACTTATTGTTCCCTTAAAATTCCAATGTAACAGCATTGACCTTAAAAGCGTTTCTGAACAAAAAAAATGTCATCTTTGTGGAAAGATTTTTTTTTTTCTAATTAATGATGGAATCATGCTCATTTCAAAATGGAGGTCCACGATTTGTGGCCAGTTGATGCCTGCAAATTCTCCTGGATCACTAACTCTGATCACTTACAAATAAGAAACTTGAGTGATTTGGTTTTTAATTTGGCTTGTTTGTATTTTGTAACTATTTCTCTACTACAGTTCAATGGCCTTTGAGATAATTCTTTGATCGGAGTAAAAAGATATTTCCCATTGAAAAGCAGGCACCTGGATCATGGTTTCTAGGCCCTGCCGAGTAGATCCGGAACAGGAAGAGTCCCTAGGTCGGATGGGACCCAAGTGGGGGGTGGGGGTGTGGCCCTGATGGCCAAGCTCTAGGTTCAGAGCTTCATTACTTTTCCCTGGGTTCTGTAGCCTAGCGCGCTTGGCTAACTGAAAACCTGCGTTGGCTGCTGGTCCGATTACACAGCACAGGTTGATGTCATGGGCAGATGTGGAAGACTGAAGAGCTCTTTGTAAGCCCCGTGGTAGCATTAATTCTTATTGGAACGAAATGGTCGATTGCATTTAAGGGAAATAATCCGCAAATCACAGGAACTTGGGCCATTAGTCCGCAAGGAGACTAGTTCGTGCTGTTGCCTCTGGCGGAAATAACCCCATTGTTTCTGTTAACCTAACAAAAAAACAAAACAAAACAAAAAAACACGAAATTTTAAAACGCTGGGACCCTAAGAGCTGAGAAGCCCGGAAGTGTAACTCGCAGCGTCCTTGGCCCAAACCTCTGTCCTCGTATAGATCAGGGAGCCGATAGCATGTCCCGGCCTTGGTGACAACGGGTCAGGCCGTGAGCTGGGCTTGAGATCTCTTCGAGGACCAGGAGAAAGAGCGAAGCTCGCAATGATGAATGTAGCCAACCACGAGGGCTGAAAACGAAGCGTATTTTCCCGTCGGATGTTTCTACAAATAAATACATTTCGCCAGAGTTCTGTTTTCTGAACCCGAGAGGCTAGGGAAATCGAACAAAGACAGTATTTCACCCTGGGCTGGCAGGCAGCTGTTAGAGGTATTTACGGCCTTGCCTTGCCGCAATGCGGCGACCAGGCAGCGGAGTAGGGATGCGGGGGCACCGGAAGCTGGGGAGAAGCCACCAAGAACTCAGAATTCCAACTGAAATTCAATTTAGGGTCATGTTTTCTGAAATGGCGTGAACAGATGCCCTCTTTCTAGGGACTGGTCCTTTAGATTTGATAGTTTTGCAGAGTAAGGGAGAAGTTGTGCTCTCTGGATGCAGGGTGGTTTTCCCCGCCTTGAAGAACGACTCAGGGGAAGCAGTGCCCCAGATGTGACATTTCTGATCCACATGACAACGTTTAGAGTGTTCATTGGCAACGAGGAGATGCTGCTTGTTCGGCGGAATAGGGTTTGCAAATCAGAAAGGACAGTTGAGGCTTTTAATACAGGTTTTCCAGAAAAAGAAAAGTATGCTTCCTGCTTCTTTGAGATGAGGTTCTCAAGCTCCTCTGCATCCAGGCCTAGAAGCGGTGCGCGGTGCCCGCCTTCCGCACCACTCAGGGCCTCACAGCGCCCTCCGTACACACGCGCGCCAGGCATCCAGCGCATGTGCAGTGAGATGACCCAGCCCGGAGATGCCATCCGCCAAGCGCGGGTGGGGGCAGTGGGCGAGTGGACTCGAGCAGGAAGATACACCCGATCTTTCCATTCCCCCTCGGTCAAGGCTCGCTAGTCAAGGCTCGCTACTCATCTTGCCTTTATCTCAGCCTTCCCTGTATAGCTGAACAGTTCGACCTTTGGCTGCATTTCCAATCATCATGACTTATCACCTCACCCCAATTTAAATCTGTATGCTAGACACAGGCTGCAAATACGAGATAGGGGCCAAAGGAAATACTCTTCTTTCCAGTTGTTATACACACACACACACACACACACACACACACATCATATAGTATATATGTGCCCCTCGGGGAAGGGTCTAGATTTTTTTTCAGCCTGGTGCTACTGCTTTGGGAAAAGGCCTTTCCTTCTGGCGCCTGCTCAAACAGCCAAACTTCAGGCTAGTCCTTCAGCTCGACCATCCCTGGATCCTGTTACGCCAGCACAGCACGCTCGAGGGCTCTGGGGAGGAGGATAGTGGCAGCAGCTCGGCTCAGAGCAGTCAAATAATAAATGAACAATTAAGGGCTTCTTTCGCCTGGACTCGCTTAATTAACCGGGGACTAGCGCCTCTGGCCCACGAGGTTGTTGTCTGCGCTGGGGTGGGCTGTAGGGGATGAGAGGCGTCCTCAGGGCCCTCTCGCTCATTCCGGCCGCCCCAGGGGACATTGTAGGAAGAGCCTCTGGTGCGGGGAGGCCTCCGCCCGCCCGAAGTCCCGGCCTCAGGTTTCCGGGGCTGGTGGTCTCCTTGCTCTGCTGTCTAGCGCCTCGTCCAGGAGGAGGCGCTGTAGGACAAGCGTCTCGTCGGCTGCGGCGGGCCGGGAGGGCTGCAGCGGAGGGCTCGCCACTCGCTCCTCCCTCTCCCCCGCCCTCTACCTCCGCACGCAAAGTGTGTGAGGCCTCGAACAAGGGTCGACAGTGCTGCGCCCAGCCCCAGGGGTTCCCTTCGCCAGGTTGGCAGTGGAAGCAGCTCCGAGGCCAGGGAGCCTAGGGCCGTTCCGGGTTGGCGGGCCCCTTCGTTTTCTCCACCCTCCCAGAGGGGGCGCGACTTCCTCGTGCTGCGCTCCTTGAATCCTGTTTGGGGCAAGCTGCGCCCAATCCTCGGATCCCAACCAGCCCCTCCCTCCTGCCATTTACCTTGGCCCAGATTCCTGGTACCCAGAATGGACAGACATGAAAAGCACATCCTTTAGTGCCACCTCGAACAGGCTGATGGGCCTTGCCTTTGCTCACTTAGAACGGAGCCTGGGTCCTGGGAATCCCTGGAGACTCTTAGAGCTTGGGTAAATCCTATTTGCTCAGCAGCTTGAGAGAACTAGCCAGATGCGCATGTCTACTTCACACCACCCACCCACCCTTCTACCACCACTTCGCTCATTTCAGGCCTTTTGTGGGCTCCACTGGGCGTTCCTCGCATCAACTTCAAGGGCCAGCGACACCTTACTTAAATAATGCTCTGACCCAATCCCACTGATCCTCTGTTATCTCTTAGCAATGCAGTCTTTTGCTTCACTACCGCCCCCGCCCTTCTCGAGGGCAATGATTCTCAGTGAAGACCTGCATCAAATCTCTTGTTTATAAGGCAAGTTTCTCGGTCCTATCCCAGACCTACTGAATCAGAATATCCAGATATGATACCCAGAGACCTGCATTTTGTAAGCACTCCTCCCCACAGGGCAGTTAGGCTGCAAGCTTATGTTTGAGAGCCACTGGTCTATTATCTCTCCCACTCCTTTAATGATTATTTGTTCTCCAAAGATCAAGTTCCCTCTACCTCTACAACTAGGCATTCCCCAGAGCCCCTAGGGTTCCACCCAGGGTTGTGTTTTTATTGCCACCACCCTATGGGCTGAGTACTTTCTCCCATTTTAGGGAAGGAGCCATGGATCCCTTACTTTTGGGTTGGAGGTTTCAACAGCAGTTCTGGGTTCAGACTGCCATGGTACCACTTACCTGTTGTGTGATCTTAGGCAAGTACTGCAACTCTCTACACCTGTTAATTTCTTTGAAAACGAGGGATAAGAGTACTTTCAAGAGTTTCTATGAGAATTTTTACTTACTTGCACTACTGTATGTCAGGCACTAACTGCTTTACATACTTTAACTCACTGGTTAAGTACTTAAACCAGTGTTTTGGCACATACCAAGTATTCATTACATATATATTTCTTATTATCAATCCCCCTTTTGCTGAGTAATCAGGCCTAGATTTTAGAGCAAAAGACACCTGGTTCACTCACCAAATTCTTGAATTCTATGGAGGACAAAACAGGTTTGAACACACAGGAAGTAGCAGACTCAGGAGAACATAGTTCTGGGACCTAACCTATTGCTGTAGTGGGTCACATAGTTCTGGCCCGCTGGGTCTCAGTGTCTGGCACCTAAATGTTTAGGGTTACACCCAGGCAGAAAGTGGCCCTAGCTCCTCAGTGGGCCGGTGTCAGGGAGGGGAGTCCTCACACCCACACAGGCACATCTTCGACTCCCACAGACGGACAGCTTTAGGTCTTTCCTGAGAGCAGGCCCACTGATCCAGCTCTTGCAGTCACCTTCTCCATCACCACCCTGTCCTGTCAGTCACACCCACTGGGCTGGTTGTTCCTCTTGTTCTCCCACAACCCCAGGGCAAGGACCCTCCTTAATCTCTTAAAATCTAGGGCAGGTTAGGAAAGCAAAAGGCCAACAGCAGCCAAGGAAGCCGAGGAGCCCCGCCTCCACCCCCAACCCTTCTCACCCCTTCATCCGCTTGTGACCCAGGATCTGTACTCCAGGGCTGTAGCTGAGCCTCAGCCCCCAACATGTGTGGGGGTTGTAGCTGGAAAGAGTATTTTTATAATGCATCACAAAAGATGTACAGAATTTCAAAGAATTGGAAGGGTCAATGGAAAATTTGAGGGATAAGTCCTCATCCATAGTTCTCGATGCCATGACTTCTGTCTACAGTCTGTTTTCATGAGGGCCTCTGTGGCTCTTGGACAAGCTACTTTGCTTGGCTTAACCAGGAAGTCCTCCTGGGTCAGATTTTCTCTCAAAACATGCAGTTTCTTCTGCTGCCAACCTTGTCAGGCAGTATTCTGCCTATAGCCTAGGGCAGCACTTAGCTCCCTAGCCACTGCCCTCTCCTGTTCCAACAAATCTTGGTTCTCCTAGTACTTAGATGGCCACCTCAGCCTCTTCTGCTCTTCTTGGGACCACTGGAGCCTTTTCTAGCCTCCACCCTGCTCTCAGACATCCTGCCCCAACCCCCCTACCCAATTGTTTTGGTCTCATCTCTCACTATTGGCCTATTCGTGTGGGGTCACCTCTTCCTCCCAGAGGTCCTCAAGCCAGAGCACCAATGAGTGACTCCATTGGGGCAGGGGGAGGTGGGCAGGCAGAACAGTGTTTCTCTTTTGGTGATAGAGTATAGTGCCAGGAATATAGAGTTACATTTCTCTCATGCTTCGGACTCCCTGCTCAGCCCTTCTCTGGCTACACGCCCAGACTATATCCTTAAGTACTAGCCCTGGGCAGGCTCCTTCCTCCACCTGTCTCTCTGGCCAGGAAGTACATTCAAAGCCCCTCTTATCTCTTCTATTGTACAACCATTTAGTTTAAGAGGAAAGCTCCACCCCCTTCAGGCAAAAGGCCTCTTAAGAGCCAACATGAAAATATTCTTTCTTGGAGCCACCTAGTAGGGGCCATTAAGGTGGGTAGAGGGCTGACTTTCATTACTTTTGGAGTAGAGCTGCTGCCTCCCAGGACCCCATCTCTCTCTCTTCCTTACTGTGAGCTACTTTGGCTCCCAGGGGGCAGTGGAACCTACAAGGTGCCCTATCTCATGGGAGCTTTCTAGGCTCTTTTTAGCCACATGGGGAGGGACAGTACCCAGAGTCCCACTTTACCTAAAAATTAATTCCTTCCAGGTTTTTAAGAAGACTCAATTTGTCCTTCCCCACTGTCTCTTCCATTACCTCCATTGCAAGTTCTTGGGAAACTCCCCAACAAACGGGCACATGCTAGCTCTGCTCTTCCCATCACTCAGTTTCTCTTCCCCAATCCACTCTCTCTCATCTACAGAAGACCAGGAGGGGAGGAGAAAAGGAAGACAGGGAGGAGGAGACAAGAGAAGATTATGGGAAGGTAGACACTTCCTCTCTTTACTCACTTTGTCTTGCTTTCCTAAGATCAAGACATAAATGATGTCTGCCTCAATATCTTCCTTTCATCTCTCCTTTTCCTTACTCACAGCTAAATATACAGATAGGCTATGTAATTTTATCTTTTTGTGTAGGCCACAGTAAAGGTTGCAAGCATGTCTCAGTCACATGCTTCATCACCATTCTTTCAAAGAATGTCTATCTAGTCCTGACTAGCTACCCATCACTGTTTCAAACATCATTTCTCCTCAGTCTTATCTTGTCCTTACCCCATTCTCAAAAAAAGCTCATCACAATTGCCTGGAAAGTAATATGTACTGTGATTAATTTCTCTTTTTTCTTTCTTTCTTTTTTTTTTTTTTTTTTTTTTTAAGACAGAGTCTCACTGTGTCCCCCAGGCTGGAGTGCATGGTGTGATCTCGGCTCACTTGCAACCTCCGCCTCCCGAGTTCAAGCAGTTCTCTTGCCTCAGCCTCTCAAGTAGCTGGGATTACAGGCACGCACCAACACGCCCAGCTAGTTTTTGTATTTTTAGTAGAGATGGGGTTTCATCGTGTTGGTCAGGCTGGTCTCGAACTCCTGACCTTGTGATCTGCCTGCCTCAGCCTCCTAAAGTGCTGGGATTACAGGAAAATAAAGAAAGCTCTTCTCAACCCCTCAAACTATTATTATTATTATTATATTTTGACAGCTGCTCATTTAGTGCTAATCAGAATCAGAAACTGTTTTGAAGAGTTTATCCATTTTTAAAAACAGATGCCATCAACCATAAAAAAAAAAATATATGTCTACATGCCTAGTGGAACAAAAGAAGAGAAATGGATGGATGCCTTACAATCCAGGCTAACAGCCCCCTGCTCTCTAGCTAATGACAGTCAAATCAGGAAATGGGTTTGGAAGTGCATGTAGAATGGTGGAAAGTGGGATGCAAGGAGATCTTTGTATGAAGGTTTTTTTTTTTTTATGGGCTTAGTGGGACTTTCTGATGGGAACAGTTGCAACTGAATTTGATTTAGAAATTGTGTGTGTGTGTGCTCTACAAATCTCCACAGAACATCCATTATTTTCATCAGAATAGTCAAAAACACACATTTTTACACTGTTTGGTGGCAACTCTGGTGGGCTATTTAAAGGTGCTGGGGGGTCAATTCTCTTTTTATTTATGCTCCTTGGTGGGAGCTGGGGGCATCTTTCTCTCTCTCTTACCCCCACTCATCCTCCCCCAAGCAGAGAATGCTACATTCTCCTAGAGAGCGGCCTCAGGCCCAAGCTCCTTTTCTTGGCTTTCTCAGCAGGACAGAGGCAGTGTACTCCCTCTTCCTCTCTTGGGCTCTCTCCTTGAAGCAGGCAGCAGTGTGGGTATGGGGGTAGTCCTCCTAAGAATCCCACCCAGTTTTGAGCCCCCAAAGCTCCTGAGCCCTGATCCCTGTGCTTGGGGGCACCGTGGGAGTGGGGACATCTGACTTCCCAGGCTTGGATTCCTTGAGGGTCTCATTTGCTTCCTCACACCCTGTCTCCTTCACACCAGGGCTGTTTTATTGTTTTATAACCTTCTTTAGAGGTTTAGTTGCCAAAGATTCTGAAGGGGCTATTCTCCGCTTTCTCACTTTACCGAATCCCAAGTCTTGATGTTTTAAGCAGTTTGGTCACTTGCAAACGCTTCCCTTTCAGATCTAAGGAAATTATAAAAACCTCTAGGCATGTGGCTACCTTCAATTTTCTTCAAACTCATCCACAACAATACGGAGGGAGCCAAGTGTTAATTCCAACTGCCACTCCCACCCCCAAGCCCACCCAGCCTCTCTCTAACCACCTTTCTCTATTGAAACTTGAACAAAATCTCAAATTTCCAACTTCTGGTATAAGCAAGTAAGAAATGGCTTTTGACTTTCCCCTTTATCACATCTAGAGCTAGGAAATTATTGAAATAAAGGGGTTGATGGTACTCACAGTGAATGCAGCCAAAGAATCATAAGACATGCCCACCAACCAGCCTTTTCCAAATAGCACTATCTCCCAACTTAAACAGCTTCTCTGAAAAGATGCTATTTGAAAAGCCTGGGTATTGATATGAATATGACCTCCCTTGCATCTTGGATATTTGGAACTATTTAAATCTGAGGGAACAGTTGCAGCAAACCTTTATTTAGTGAATAAAAGTTTAAAGCCAAAGGTTATTTATGGTTCTGCAGAGATGAGACCTGAGTGGCTATTTACGAGCACGTGATTCCAATAAACTTTGTTTTATTGCTTGAGAGTTGACAAGCCAAAATATAATTCCCACCATAAATTAGGTTAAGAGCATACAAGTGCAGATGCTGTGTTCCTGGAGCAGCAATAGGAACGTGAGAGGCTCCAGCCAGCACCAAGCTAAGAAGGAGACAGTTCTACTCAGCTCCCCTGCCCACTAGGAAAGAAAAACAGTAAGTCACTTACTACTTTTTCCACAACTTCAGAGGTGTGGGATTTCTCTGTTCCTGACTTTTCTGCTTAGGATGGGGAGAAGTCTCATCGAAGTTTATTCTAATTTTAGCCTAAACCTAAATTAACAAATAGAATGAGCATCTTGATCTCTCATGCCCTCCCTTCTGGATAGGGACAGTTAGGAATTGAGGGTTCCCCCCTCACAAGAGGGACTTACTGTCCCGCTTCTTCCCATAAGAGCATCTCCTTCAGAAGTGGAATAAAACAATGCTATTCTGGGGGGGGGGGAAAGAGAGGATGAGGGTAAAGATGCTTTGTCGCTGAGATTTCTGATATTGCTTTCTTATAATAATATTAGGAAAGACTGAAAACTTAAAACTGGACACCAGCCTCTGGGAGGACCATTGCTTTATAAGATTGTTTTCTGGGCTTTCCAGCAGCAATTCTGAAAAATTGTTGTCATACCCATAGAGCTGGATAACAATCTAAAGCATTGCCATTTACCTTTAAACCCATTGATTTTCCTCCTTGGTTATCATTTGGGTCCTCATTTCCCCCTGGAAATTGCTCTTTGTTTTGAATTGGAGTAGAGGTGGGAAGGCAAGTCCCAGCCATGCCTGATTCTTCTTTGAGGAGGAGAAGACAGGTTTTGGGAACACTGGTTGGGGCTGAGGAATTTGAAATCAACCTGAAGCTGGAAAAGAAGGCTGAATTGCTCCCAGGGTGAGAGAGATAGGAAGCTGGGGTGAGGGGCAGATGGAGCGGCTACCCCTCCCCAGTGGACCTGCACCCACCCAGCCTGATTGCGCAGAAGGAAACACACAAAGGCCCATTTTCTCCTCGCTTCCCGTTTTCCCACTGGGAAAACCCTGTTACAGGCGGCCTGACTTGGGCCAAATAACCAGTGAGGTTTTGCCCAAGGGTGCATGGAGTGGGGGAGGCAATGGAGACCGAATTCTCTCATAATCTTTCTCTCTGCTCTTGAGGGACTGCGATCTCCAGCTCCGCGGGGAACTTTCCGCAGTTCCCAGGGACGGGCACCTGAAGCAGGGAGGTCTGAGTATTGGTGGGGTGTCTTGGCCTTGTCATTTTTCTGTGAGTCATATGTTTCTGCTTTGTTATCCTGTGAAATTTAAGTGACCCCCGTTTTCATTGCAACAGGTTCGGGACCATGAGAGAGCGCCGCTGTAAGTACCTTCCCGTTTCTTCCGAATCGCGAAGAGGCGGTACCGATGGCGGGGAAGTGGTGGGCTTAGGGCCGAGCCTGCGGAGTGGGCGGATGAAGAAAGGCCCTGCCTCCCCTACCCCACCCCAACCCCCACCCCGGGCCTAGCCTTGGGAGGTTAGCTCGCCTTGGGAGGTGGAGGCGCTAAATCCAGCTCCTGGAAAGCTTTTCTTGGGCCTGGTTCACAGACACCTGCCTAAGGGAACCGGCCGCGGCGTCTCGCCCTGATCTCCCTGGGCCTTCCTGGACCTTCGTGGCCGTTCCCTGCTTAGCACAGGTGCAGCTCCTCCAAGACGGTCACTTCTGTTAAGAGCTTGCTAGTTAGCAGCCTGTCCTATTAACGACCTGCGGCATCAAACCAAAGCAATAAACACCAAGGCAATGCGATCCCCTCCGCAGTCCAACCGTTCTTAGCCCGGTCCAGCCTGGCCAACCTTCTGTTTTTAAAAATATTAACTGAAAACAAAAACTCAATCCTCTGTGGCCGTGGGTGTGTTAAGTTGCTCTCTTCTGGGAAGGGCTGTGAATTCTGAGCTTTATGGGACATTCCCTTCCCCAACCCTCCCCCGATCTAGTTGCAGCCTTGCACGCTCTGGGTTTGGGACACTGGCTGAACGAGGAGGGATACGGTCCTTCTTTTCACCTCTGCTTCTCTGTAACTGCAGTTGGAGGATTTCCTCCCCAGAGTCGCTGTTGCTGCAAAGAGACATAGGAGGGTGGAGCGGGGTGGGGTGGGGCCAGAGACTCCTGGGGCCCTTGGCTTGGATGTTTGGATCTTTCTGAGTTGCCTGTGCCGCGAAAGACAGGTACATTTCTGATTAGGCCTGTGAAGCCTCCTGGAGGACCATCTCATTAAGAGGATGGTATTGGCGGGAGAGTCACAAAAAGAACTGTGGCCCCTCTCTCACTGCAAAACGGAGGCGATTTTATTTTAACGGGAGATAGAATATGAGAGGGCTGCAGCAACCAGGTACCCTCCTTCCTTCATGGTTGGAAAAGCTGGGGCTGGGCTCAGGGGCAGGTTTTTTTGGCCCCGCTGGGCTGGGCAGTCTAGTCGACCGTTTGTAGGCTGTACACACCCCTAGAGGAGCAGTTACCCTCTATACACCAGGCTGATCCAAGTGAAAAGGGCTCTGGGCCCCAGTCTGGAAAATCTGGTGTCCTGGGGACCCCCTGGTCTTGCTTCTCTCCTCCCCTGCACTGGCTTTGGGTGCTTATCTCTGCGGAAGCTGCTTGCTAGCAAACCCACATTCACTGCCCGGTAGCTGAACACAGCACAAAAAGCCCGAGAGATCAAAAGCGTTAGTATGGGCAGTTGAGCGGGAGGTGAATATTTAACGCTTTTGTTCATCAATAACTCGTTGGCTTTGACCTGTCTGAACAAGTCGAGCAATAAGGTGAAATGCAGGTCACAGCGTCTAACAAATATGAAAATGTGTACATTCACCCTGGTCCCCAGCCAGCTCAGCAGCCTCCCCCAATTTGTCTGGATAGAGCCTAGGCCCAGTGTCCCAGGAAGGTGGGTACGTGGGAGTCCTTGGCATTCAGGGAAACTGGGGGGAATCTTCAGGGACAAACAGATTCTGCAGCCTCATAGCCCTTGTTAGAATGGGCACCCAAAAAATCTCTACGAAAGAGGTAAAGTGATGGAACCAAAGGATTGGGGGTGTGTGCAAAGTGCCATGCCTGGAGGGGTAGTATTCCTGCCCCACCCCACCAGGCCCAGGCCTAAGCTCGAAGCTAATGTTTGATTTATGTGGGAAGTAGGAAGGGCAATTAAGACAGGAAAAAATAAAAAAAAAAAAAGGAGCACCTTCAGCCCACAGTTAGGCGTTCAAAAGCCCCACTCAAGCCTGGGCATCCCTGTGCCCCTGAAATCCATCCAGGCCCTGAGTGAGTCTGCGCTCTCCATGCCCTGAACTGAGGGGCATGCCCTGCGCAGTGCCGAGGCACTGGGGCGGGTGAAATTTGTGAACTTTTGTACTCTTGTGTGCTGCTGTCGGCAAAGCAAAAATAATGAAACTTTGTGATATGTTTGTAAATGATTTCGAATGACCCCTCTCCCTGCCCTTCACCATTAGCGCGCCGGCCTCAGCCCAAGGCGGCTCGGTGCCTGTGAGTAGCGCCTGCCTCGGGGTCTGCAGCAGCCGCGGAACGGAGAGACCAGCCCGGCTCAGGGCCCATGAAGGTAAATGCGCGACTTCTTGGAGTAGATTTGGCAGACAACCTGGCTTGGTCAGGCAGTAGGAAAAGCAGTGGACAGAGGATATTCTCCTCTTGCCTCTTTTCTTTCTGCCGCTGAGGGCATTTGTTCCTTTCTGGAAAATACCACTTGATAAGGGGGGGGTTATTTGGATCCTGAGAGGGGGGTAATAAAGCCGCCATCCCTGGGATGGATTATTTTTATTTCTTTTTTTTCCCTTTCTTTCTTAAAAAGAATATTCTGGTTGCTAGGCTGCTTGGTAACCCTGACCCTGGCAAAAGAATGAGTGAACTCGTTGCTTCAAATTGTCGCCAAGCCCATCAGGCTACCTGAACTGTTTCAGAAAGTGCGGGTGGCTGCGTCAGGCGGTGGTGGCTCAGAGGAAGAGGCTGGGGCTGGCAGCGGCCTAGGCACCTCACTCTGGGTGGGACCCAGAGGTTGTAACGTTGTCTATATATACCCTGTAGAACCGAATTTGTGTGGTATCCATATAGTCACAGATTCGATTCTAGGGGAATATATGGTCGATGCAAAAACTTCACGTTTCTTCGGAATAGCCAGAGACCAAAGTGCGAAGTGGAGACTAGAAGCAGCCGACACTGGCCAGCCGCCTCTTTTTGTTTTATTACCTTGGACTCCAGGAGGATCAGCTGTGCCTGGTGACACAGAGCAGCATTTCCCTCTTCAGAAGCTCCTCACCTTTAAACAGAGGATCCTGTGGGTGCTGAAAAAGAAAAGGAAAGAAAGATGAGAGAGAAAGATAGAGAGAGAAGAAGAAAAAAAGAAAGAAAGAAAGAAAGAAAGAAGGAAAGAAAGAGAGAGAGAAAAAGAGAGAGAAGGAAAGAAAAGAAAAGAAAAGAAAAGAAAAGAAAAGCCTAATTGGTTGCACGGATGCAAGACCAAAGGGCTAGGTTTGGTGGTACTAGGGAGTGAGGTGCAAGGCCAGCTTGCCCAGTCCCAGCTCTGCCCTCCAGGGACATGAGGTGCAAAGGAACTCTAATGGGGCTCGCTGGTATTTGGGGCCCTCCTGTGGGAAGAAAGCAAGCTTCAAAGAAGCCCAATGGGGAGCTCTGGGGTGCATTTGAGCGAGTTGAGGCTACCCTCGCCACCATCCCAGCCCACCCCCAGCTACATGGGCAAGGGCAATAAGGGCCTCTTGCCATTTCGGCAGGGCCTGGCTTCAGCTGGGAACACCCGGGCCTGGGCACTGGTAGAAAGCATGGTGGTTACTCATTGCCTAATTTGATTCAAGCTGGCCAGATTCTGGTAACTTTCGGGTGACCCTGATGAAGACAAAGCCAGGACGGCAGCCTTTGTATGGCAGAGTCCCAGCTCCCGCCGGCCGCAGGCTGGGCAGGCAGGCAGGAACCCTCCCCGCCTGGGGCACTCTGCCCAACTCATGGGCGACTTCGCCCACCCACCTTTCATTGCTCTGCACCCCAGTAGGAAGATCCATTCTCCCTTGAGCTGTGTCTATTTGGCTTGTGGGGGGGTAGTTGCTTTCAGCTGGGGGTGATTGGAACGGGGCACGGAAGGTTGGCAAAATCAGTGACAGACAAAAGCTGGGATTACCTGAGGGAACGGGGTGCTGGGAACTGGAACTACATTAATATCTGGCTGGGGCTCTCAAATGTGCCACAGCAAGCCACTTGATTACACGTATGTTATTTAGTTAAATTTGTAAAAATTATGAGATGCTCACCAACCCGGTGATAAACTTGCTCCCTTGCCATTGGCTGGCCTGGTCACATGGCCGCCCAACTTTATTCAGTTGACAGCAAGTAGGAGGGCCCTATGGAAGGAGAAAAAAAGACAACACGAGAAAAATTAGTATTTTCTACCTTCTGAAATTAATGGTCATGAGTTCGTATATGGTGAACTCCAAGTATGTGGACCCCAAGTTCCCTCCGTGCGAGGAATATTTGCAGGGTGGCTACCTAGGCGAGCAGGGCGCCGACTACTACGGCGGCGGCGCGCAAGGCGCAGACTTCCAGCCCCCGGGGCTCTACCCGCGGCCCGAATTCGGTGAGCAGCCTTTCGGAGGCGGCGGCCCCGGGACCGGCTCGGCGTTGCCCGCGCGGGGTCACGGACAAGAGCCAAGCGGCCCTGGTGGTCACTACGCCGCCCCGGGAGAGCCGTGCCCAGCGCCCCCAGCGCCTCCGCCCGCGCCCCTGTCTGGCGCCCGGGCCTGCAGTCAGTCTGACCCCAAGCAGCCGCCCCCCGGGACGGCACTCAAGCAGCCGGCAGTGGTCTACCCCTGGATGAAGAAGGTGCACGTGAATTCGGGTAAGACTCTGGTCTAGCAACCTCTCTGCCGGCATCCCAGCCCTTTGGCCTGGGTCCCCTGGAAGGGGGTGTGAGTAGGTGTGGGCGTGTGGAGCTTCCATGGGCGCCGCAATTACTCTCCCCATAAATTTTTATAGCTGAGGGAGCAGGCCAGGACCATGTGGCTGGCTGCTCCGCTGTGGGCGCAAAAGGGGGTGGGGATGGGGGTGGGGTGGGGGAGGACTCCATTTTCAGAGCAGGGGGAAGGCTGTGGAGGAGCAGGGGATTTCCAAAATGCTTGCTGGGTTGTTCCGGACCAGATGGTGGGCCTGGAAGAAAGAGCACATTTGGGGATCCCGCCCTGCAAGCCTGGGGTGTGTGGGTGTGTTTGAGGAGGTGGGTGGGAGTGAGCGGGTGCGCCGGGGAGAGGGTGGGAGGGAGGAAGCAAAGTGAGGTTGGGAGCACGCGGGGAGGTCCGCGCCAGGAAGTGAGCGTCGGAGGCGAGGGGCCTAACTAGTGGCCGGGCGCTGACCTGGCTGTCCTGTCTGTTTTGTCTCGCAGTGAACCCCAACTACACCGGTGGGGAGCCCAAGCGGTCCCGGACGGCCTACACCAGGCAGCAAGTCCTAGAACTGGAAAAAGAATTTCATTTTAACAGGTATCTGACAAGGCGCCGTCGGATTGAAATCGCTCACACCCTGTGTCTGTCGGAACGCCAGATCAAGATCTGGTTCCAGAACCGGAGGATGAAGTGGAAAAAAGATCATAAGCTGCCCAACACCAAAGGCAGGTCATCGTCCTCATCTTCTTCCTCGTCTTGTTCCTCCTCAACCGCCCCCAGCCAGCATTTACAGCCGATGGCCAAAGACCATCACACGGACCTGACAACCTTATAGAAGTGGGGACCCTGGGCCCATCTCTCCCTGCACACCAGGCTGAGCCGAAGCTGCGGGGGCAGGCCGGGCCTGCTGTCACCTTGCTGGGCTCTAAGGTACTGTGGGGTGGACCTGGGACTAGCAGGCCGCCCTCGGACTAGGTTAGCATCCTGCCCGAGGGCAGCCCCCTCCCTAGAGCGGGATGGGTATGGGGGGGGGGCGGGATTCTCTCTCTAAGTATATTATATGGCAGGAGCTACTGAGAACATAAAATCTTGGCGAGTCATTAAACTCATGAAAATCACCACTCTTGGATTTTGAATTTGCAAATGAAGGTTGGGTGCTTTATCCCACTGTGAATTTGGACTTTCTCCCCCACTCCACCCCTCCAGGGAGCTTTGTGGCTTAATAATGTGGGGGAGTTGAGGCAGAAGGTTGGCCACCCTTGTGCTAGGTGCTTTCAGTGGAAGCCAGAGAGCTGGGTCAGGATTTCTGAACTTTCTGGATTGTCTATGGAATTTCATGTGATTAAAAAATATATATTTTGCTCCCAGTGGCCCTGTGTCCAAAGAAATGGGTCTAAGAAGGAAGTGAAAACGGGTTATTTTATGTTTAGATATTTGCTTAAATATTTATTTGTTGGGAAATGTGGTACAGAAAAAACCGACACCTTCATGCCAAAAATCTTAAAATGGTGAAAGGGGCTGAACTTCAGGGAGCAGAATGAAAGATATGTGCACTTACTTCTGAACCCCACCCCCACCCTTCACCCTCGCTCTCTGGAAGTGTGTGTAGGGGCCCTTAACCCTTCCAGAAGGAAGCAAAGGATCCACTCAAAGTTGAGTTCCTGAAAATATATTTCCACATGTGCTTTTTTCAGCACTGTGCTTACCAACAGTTCTGGGTGATTAAAGGAAAGGGGAAAAAAGCAACAAATGGTCCAACATTTTCCTTCTGGGGAAAGAAAACAAAACCTCTATGCACTGGGTCGTTAGATAATGACTGAATTTTCTGATCCAACTGGATTTCAAATGCCCTGAATATCCCCACGTAGCAGTGTTTTACAGGAACTGGTGTATGGCCTGTGTAGGGGAAGAGCTGTGTGGTGGGGAGAAAGTGGGAAGGTGAGGAACTCTTGCTTTAAGAAAGAAAGAAAAATAAACCTAATTGAATCTAGACATCCACAAAAGTTAGCCTTAGAGGTTTTTTCTCCTGAAGTTTTAATTTTTTAAAAAACCAAATCTAAGGAAGATTTCCTCAGCCCATTAATTAGAAGCGGAATATGTAAAAGTATAAAAGTTTTCAAGCACTCATCTTTGCCTTGAGAATAGTGCTTTTTTAAAAGAATCATTCTCAACAGGAGAGATGTTCTTTAGTCATTTTTCTTCTGTCTCGCCCGGGAAGGGTTCAAAGTTCATTTTTCTAAAATGCTGACCCTTAAGCATAAGGAGGAAAAAGTCAAAGGTAATGACCAGAGTTCATATACTTAGATGAAACAAGTCTTCCCAAGGCCTCAGGCTTGGAAAAAAGGGTTGTAGCTATCAAAAAGTGACCAAAGTGAAAGAGGGAGAAAGGGTAAGCTTAAAACTTAATTTTAAGATCCAGAAAGGGGATATTTTTTCAGTGCTTCAAAAACACTTTAGAAGGTTTCTGTGGTAATTTAAAAAATACATTTAAGTGGGAGGGAAAAAAGAGTTTCTCTGTAGGCGTGTTCTTTGGCTGTGTCTCCTGAGAACTGAGGGCAGGTATTCACTGCAGTCCCTAGGCTGAAATTCCGCTTCTCTAAAGTGTCTTCCAAGCCTTGGTCTTTTGTATTAGACCCTAGGGACTGCTCTTTGTTCCTCCTTGGGGTGAGCCTGGCTCTCAGACTTGCACATGGCAATACTTGAATATCACCACGTCGAGATATTAAAGATGGATATTCCTGCATTATTCACATCATTGTTTCTATGACAAAAAGCACAGAGTTCATACATAGTCAAGACGTCTTTTTTCTGACGCCCTCACGTAGAGAAGCTGAAAAGGTATTTTACTGAAGTTCGGGTAAATTACAGAATCAGGTTCATCCAGAGGACAAATTTTCTATTCGATTAGCTGTATTTCAGCCGGGAGGACTGACCTCTAAACCCTTAACCTTTTGGACTCTAACTACCCTTCTTTTCTTTTTTCCTCTCTAACGTGGAAAGCAGTCTTTGGATGTACCGTTTGAAAGGAGCCGCTATCCTTAGGCAAGTTGGAAAGTTGCTAAGATTCTTTCCTAAAACTTTAATCTGTGTATTCATTAAACCTTCTCCTTGGGAAGGGGAAAAAAGTATATATTTTCACAACATCTGACTACATATATATTATAGAAATTTGTTATATAGATTTTCTCCCACCTCAAAAATTCAGGTTATTCACCCCCAGCTTCATACCAAATGCCACAAACACTTAACTGACTTCATCCCTGCCCCAGAGGAAAGCCAAGAAACATGTTTTCAGGAGGAAAACCCAAGCTCCTTCTCAAACAGCCCCACTACTTTGGAAAGTAACTTAATCAGAGAAACTTCTTTGTTTATAAGTCTCAGCTCTCCTTCTCAGCTTCGAGGGATTCTTTTGAAATGTTAATGGAGCTTGGTTGGCCCAGAATGTAGCCCCCAACCCTGAGGTCCCAGCCGGACCTCAGCATCCATTTGGGCCCACAGGAGTGAGCCAGGGAAGGGGTAGGGCCCCCCAACCACCTAGGGCAGGGAAGGAAATGGGTTTCTATCGGGGAACGTGCTCTGGAGAAAGCTAGGTATGGAAAGGCTCCAGTGCCCATTTGCTATTATTTGTTTCCAGTTTGTTTCTTTACATTTGAGCCAGAAGTGTTTGTGTTGGTGTTTAAAAAAAAAAAAAAAAAAATGGTGGGGTCCTGACTAGGGAAGGGGCAGAGTGAAGTGTTTGCTGAGGACGTTGCTCCTCTGACTCCCATCTCACTCTGTCCATTGCAGCCTTTTGTTGTGAGATGACATTGTCAGTCAGCCCCATGGTGTCTGTTCACAGGAGATGCTTTTTAAATAGAATTGACCAATGTTTTGCTGCCACTGATTAAAGTATTATTTATACTAATTGTTGCTTGTAGTTTTGATGTAATTCATTGATCTATATTTAAAATAATAAAAGGTGTAGCAAATCTCCCTCCTGTTTGGTGCCTTAACAGAAGCATTCATTCTTTGTTAAGTCTTCTAGAAGCTAATATTTAATATAAACAATTTATTATGTTCTGCAATAAATTAGGCACCATTTTTGGGGGGTGGGGTGCCTAAGGTGTGAAGGTTAAGCCTTGTGAGGCTTAGCAATTCTGTTATTACCCCCTCCCTCATATACACACACTCCCAATTGGCTATCATATTTTGTGAGCATTGGGAAGCCTGGAGTTGAATTCAGGGTGCAGAGTGTTGGGTGTTATTTTTTTGAAGAAAAAGAAGTAATTGCCCAGGTTAACAGGGGGATGAAAGTTGGCATTCTGCTGGGCCCGGGCCAGCCCCCAGATCCTTATGGTCTGGAAACCCTCAGAGGAAGTCTTTGTGAAGTGGTGGATGAGACACCTTACCGGTCTCCCCCCAGTCAATGCAGGGAGAGCGATCTGGGTTCTGGGCCGAGCCGAGGCTGCTGGGTGGCTGCTCTGACCTGACCCCCTGGCCTCCACTCTTGGGCTCCTACTTTTCCGGTGCTGCTCAGCTCCTGCGGGGACTCTAGCACCTGCCCCTCCTTCTCCCGCGCCCCCTCCACCCCTCAAGCAACAATAAACACTCCCTGCTATAAAAAGTGCCGTGCACTACATTTATGGCAAGGGCTTCTTCACATCGTGGCCTCGCCTTGAAGAAGGGGCCAAGACAGGAGTCCCAAAATAGATGGGGGTCTTGTTCCAGACAGGAAATGAGCAGAATGCATAAAATCAGACATGTGTCCTTAATATATGGAAGGGCTTGCCCCAGACGCGTGGACATGTGTATTTATAAGTGCGCAGGCAGAAGTTTAAATATTCAGACACATTTTATGATTGTCCTCTGCCCGTCTTCTGGTTAATGGCTCCTCCTGTGCCCACCAATACATCAATACTGTGTGTGTATTGAGTCGCTGGCAGGGATGAGGAGGAAGCGCGTCCATAGCAGAGCCCGCTGAGTACAGTACAGTAAATCGGGACCCTCGGCAGACGGCGCTTCCCACCCGCCATGTTGGGGAGCCCTCCCTGCCCCCCGCGCCAGGCTGGGCGGCCAGGGCTCGCTGGCAGCCGGGGGAGGGCCTTTCATAACCCGCAGAATTTTCAAAGTGCGAGGAAGATGATAAGAATAGATTTCTACAAGTCCCGACCACGTGATTGGCGAAATAATTAATTCAGCACGTCCCTTAAGAAACACGGAGTCGTCATTAATCTGCCACGCAAAGGGCTCTCTCCGACTTGGAAAGTGCAGGGATCCCAAGAATATCACCCACCCAGGGGGGCCGCGCGGCGCCCCTGGCCCTCCACCCCCGGCCCTTGGAGGGTGCGGGAGCCTGGCCTGCAGGTAAATATTTTGGCAACTTTTATTTCATCAGATTTAAATCCTTAATGAACTTAGCTGTCAGGGCTGCTGACAAATAGTTCCCTTTGCTTCCTGATTTGGAACTGCGAGCCGGGGAGAAGTTGTTAGTGGCTTGGATGGTGACCTTTGATTCAGCAAAGCTTTGCACTTATGAAAAATTACTGAGAGCGGCCGAGTGTGTGTGTGTGTGTGTGTGTGTGTGTGTGTGTGTGTGTGTGTGAGTGTGCGTGCGTCCGCGCGCGCGCGCGTGTGTGTAAGAGAGGGAGAGACAGCGACAGAGACAAGGAGAGGTGTTTGTGCGAGGCGCTAGGGTGCTGGGGGCGAGGGGTGAGGGGTGAGGTACGCGCGGGCTGCTGCAAGACAACAGGAGTTGTAAAAAAAACCGGCCCGGCTGGGGACGCGCCTGGCGCACGCGGGCCGAGGTTGCCCGGTCGCCTGCGTCTACCGGGAACAATGGTCGCTGTCACGGCATCTGCCGCCTATTCTTAAACCGGTGAGAAAAGGCCCTGGCCCTCTTTTCAAGCGAGGGTCGTAAATTTTTCTTTGCGTCATAATAGAAGGCTACAAAATCCAGTTGAAATTTTACCCCAGGCAGGTTTTAACCAACAGATAACGATTTCCGAGTTGCTTCTCCCCTACTCCGCTCTCCCCACCCAAGCTCTGCTGCCTCTGTCACCCCAGCGAGTTTCCCCTTCTTTCCCCTTTATTTTTGTGTATTTTTTATTTCTATTTTGGAAGAGCTAAAATAAACGCGAGAAGTCCCTGCAGCCCGAGTGGGAGACCCCGGGGCGACAGGAAGCCTGGCGAAAGGAGGATGGGGAGAGGCCAGGGCGGGCTGCAGAAGGCTGTCTCTCTGCTCTCTCCCGTTTCTGCCTTTTTTCACCCGCACTCCAAGAAAATTCGGTGTTCTAAGGAGCCACTCCGCTCCGTCCCATTCCACCCCCAGCTTGCCAGGAACCTAGGCTGGGGCAACAGCGGGCATTCTTTTCTTCCAGCTCACAGTCCGACCCGGTGCCTCTTCAGCCGCCTCCTTCCCTCTTGTTTCTGTGAGATGCCTCCATTGGCCTTCAGAATGATTTCAGCTAGCCGTGGCTGGCTGCGCATGGTGGTTGTTTTGGGATTGTGTGTGTGTGTGTGTGTGTGTGTGTGTTCATTTCTTTTTTGGTGTATGTATATTTCCCCGTCAGGACAGAACAAAGTTTCCTCCGTTATGAATTATACATTCAAACAATAACACATTAATTCAATTATTCAAAGATGACAAATGTTTATGTGCTTTGCGAGTGACTCGGGCGCAGATTCCGGGCGCTTTCTCTGAGCTTCTTGCATTTTTCTCAATGAGAATCGTCTCTCCTCCCACCCCCACCCACTCCAACCCACCTAGATACCCCCTTGTAGGCCCAGAGAGAAACCCACAAAAACTTCCCCAGCCCTGCTGGCGGCCCGGCAGCCAACAGCCTCCCAAGGCCCCGGCTTGGCGGGCACCGGCCCGGGCTATTTTATCAGTGTGACAATTGCCCGGGTTGGTGTGATAAATCATCGTAAGTAATTCCTGAAAGGGTGCGAGACTGTTGGGGGCCGGGCGAGGACTGTAAATCTTTCCGGTTTATTGCTCTATGAACATATGCTCCGATTGAAGAAGGCTTAGATCCTTTCCTGGAGACAAATTCCCGCAAAGCAGCCCCCCTCTTTGGCTGGGGATTAACACTTGCTGCGGGGCCACCGGCTTGGCCTCTGGCAGGAGGCTAGGGGGCGGAGTCCTCCGGGTGGGGGGTGGGCTGGGGGCACCCAGGATCCAGCTTCGAGACGCCCCGAGTGGGCCTCTGGCCAGGTCCGGCCAAGTGAACAAAAGGAGGGGCTCGTGTAAGGGTCTGGGGGCTCGGTCCTCCAGGACATTCCTCAGCTTCTGTAGTTGGGATGCGGTGGATCTTACCCACTCCTCCCGTGCTCGTCTATGGCTGCTGGGCGCTTTCGCCGGTCTCAAGCCCTGCAATCAGCAACAGAGCATTTCACTGTGCCTGATGCCGCTGAAAAGCAGAGTCGGCAACGAAACCAAGACTTCGGGGATAGGATGGAGACTTTCCAGTGGTGCGGGATTCCCGAGTGCGGGCCTGGCTTGGGGAGGGCCTTGGGCGCTCATTACAAGGCCAGGAGGTCGGCTGCTGGCCCTGGCACGCTTAATTCTTTTTCCCACATTGCAGAATTGTTCCCAATAGCCACTCGGAGAGTGGTGGGAATCTGTCTTGATTGAATATTTCTAAAATAGAAGTTTCATCGTCCCCCAGGTTAGCCCAGCCAGGACTCATTCTGCAGTCCTCCTTGCCTTCCTGGAGGCACCGCAGGAAGCGGGAAGTCACGGCTTCGTGGTCGCTGGGCCCATGGGATCTGCAGGTCCTGTCCAGATCTGGAGTCACACAGATCTCGGCAGGCAGTGGCTCAGCGCCTAGTCGGCTGCAGGCCTCGAAGGACAAGATTGGGGTGCTCAGGGGTCAGAGAGGGGAGGTCGTTCTGGGTCCCGGCCGCCTGCCGCGCGCCTTCTCCGTCTCAGAAGTGGCGGCGACTTGGCTGCCGCAGACCGAGTCCGCAGAACGAGCCACGGAGTGGTGGTAGTGGCAGGATTTTCTGAGGTGACCGCCAGGGCTGAGAGCCGCGGCTTCCACCTTAGGATCAGAGCGGGTGTTGTGCCACCACATAACCACCTCGCCCTGGGAGGAGGTGAGCGGGGCGTCCGCCTAGGCGGCAGGGAGGCTGCCTTGCCAGGGTCCGTGCGGATGCGGAGTACTCTGCGGGGCCAGGGAGCTAGGGGTACCCTGAGCCTCTGCTGCTCCACAGCCGTCTCCAGAGACGCCTCTAAGAGAGGCAGCCTCTAAAATATCCAACTCCCGGGCCAGTCTGGCGGAAGGCCCAGCCAGGGTCAGAGGTCGTTGTGGGGAGAGACTCTCAACGCCCCCAACCCAGTGCGGGCGTCCAGGCCTAGACTGAGTCGGCCAGGAGCAGCGAGAATGAGTTCTTTCCTTCAGCCCCACACCCATCCGCGTCTGCCCCAGGGAAGGAGCCCAGGTCCCAAGCCTCCTGTGCCTCCCTTCCAGCCCCCAGGCCTGGCTGCGCTCCGGGGCTGGGTGGTGTGAAAGTTCCAGCCTCAATCAGTACAATCTTCCCTCGGGGTCACGTGAACAAATATGCTTGCATTTGAAGGCAGCATCCGTATTTCCCGACTTTGAGGGGGTTTCCGGGGCTCTCTCCAAATCCAGAAAGGACCACGTTCCGCAAGCAAAACAAACCCCAAGCTCTGGGGGTCCTGGGAGGGCTGGACAGAAACCCAGGAGTGGGTGGGGGCGCGGGTGGCCGCCGCTCTGGGCCCTGGAGCGGACGGGCGGGCGGGCGGGTGGACCGATGGGCGCGCAGCGCAGGCGAAGCCAGCTCGGGGACTAAGAACTCGTTCCTCCTGCGTTTATTGGTAGTTGAACCTCAGCCTGGTTCCATTCTACCGGGAATTCCGTGTGCTCGAGTATATGGCCGCGTCTGCAAGCGCGCAAGACCAGGGTTGGGACAGTGTTGTCTGCAGACAAAGGGGGAAGGCTAGCTCTGCCCCCCACTGGCGCCCACTCTGAGGCCGAGGACACCAGGTTTATGATAAATTGGGATCCAGGTAAGCAATTGCATGACAAAATGGAAATCTTTGGGCACGGGGCTGCTTGCTGCCCTGAGCGGGATACTAAATATGATTTATTTTGTGTAATCTGTGATCTTGATTATTGCCAATTGGTGAGGCAGCCCGCGTAGACCTAGATACACTGCTACATATACATCGAGGACGGTGATTAATCGTAACAAGGCGCGCTTTGTGGGGACGTTCCCCGCCTACCAAAGGGTTAGGAGGACACTACCTTTCCAGGCTTGGAGGGTGGCCGGCAGCATTGGGGGTGGTAGTTGCAGTTTAAGGAGGGGACCTGGTGAGGTGATTGGGGGCTGGAGGAAATATGTGGGGGCTAAATGTGCAGTTAGGAGAATGGACTGAAAAAGAAATTTTTAAAAGAACTTTTTTACATGGTCACTGCCAAAGTAAGATGGAGAGTCATATTAATTGTGTGTCTTCGGCTGCTGGGCTGGGTGCAGTAGGGTTGATTTATATGAATTTAAAATAAACTCGGTGGCCAGCCAGCTCCCTGCATTGTTCGGGTAGCAGCTCCACACTCAGGCTTTACCTCTTGCTGCTGGTTTAATTTTTTTCTTGGGAGATTAAAACGCTACTGTGCTCCCCCTCCCACATTTGAGAGAACCCCCAAACTACCCAGAAGAGTTTGAGAGGTTCCTCCACACTTCCCTTTATCAGTCTAAGCTTTTGATTGCCATAGTGGCAGAGAAAAGGTTTAGGGTTTCTGGGTCCTTCTCCCCAAGGAACCCTGAAAGAACGCTAAATCATGATTCCCGAATCCCATCTCTCCTTTTGTTTACTCGCTCCCTGTGACTCCTAGCTGGGAGAGAAGACAACCCATCCCGGGTCGATCCGGGCCAGGGATGGAGTGAGCAGCTCCATGAGCTCCAGTGAGTGGTTCCATGCTCAAGGGAATGCCACTGGGCCAGACCCAACTGGACCCCTATGGGGAAGGAACCTCAAAAGCAAGGAGGACTCCCTTAGCTTAGGTTGGGACAGGCCCTAGCAGGAGAGGAACCGACTTCCAGGCGCTTCACCATCAAAGGAGAGCAGTAAAGTTGTTTTGTCAATTGCCTGCGCTTGGCTCCATCAGAACTTAAAGTCGCTGGACATTTTTCTTTGCTAGCTGCCTTGAAGCTGCGCGCCTGCCAGATTAGTCAGCTGAATCCAATTACCGCGAGCAGCATTTCATTTGGCCCCATGGAGCACTCACTTATAACTTCCCCCGAAAATTTCAATAATCCCCACCAAGGCTCCATGCTGGCCCTATCCTAAAGAGCTTTCCTGGGGCACTGCTGAGGGATGAGGTGTAAGATTGGGGCCGCTAGGACTCAGCTCTTCCTTGACAGCTCACCGATGCGGCTCGCTCCTGCTCTCCCCGTTTTGGGCTCCAAAAAGGGCACCAGTACTGGTGGCCCACAGCCAGCCCAGTTAAGGCTGAGATTCTGGGCAAGCAAGGAGATAAAACTGGGCCCTCGTGGGATGGTGGGTGGGCAGGGTAGGGAGCGTGGGAGAAGGTGCTGAAGGCTTTTCTAGTGGCCCAACTTTAGTCAACTTGGGGTCCTCTTTCCTTTCTCCTTACCAAGGCTTCTGTGCCAACAGCTCACAGCACACCGCACCCCGGACGCCCAGGCGCAAACTTACCCTGTTCCTCCGTGGCTAGAAAAACAAAATCTAGCTAGGGGCATAAGGGGGTGGTGGCCCCAGGTGACCTCCCAACTTAGCTCTTTTTTTGAGGGGATGCTCCTACTTCTAAAGAACTCTTTTTTAAAAAAATAAATAAATAAAAATAATCAAGCGGCGAAAGTTGACGTCCGCCCACGTGAATGTATTATATAAAGCAGCTTTCAGGACCAGCTGGCTTGAGAGCCCTGGTACCTCGCGCATCCTCCGCACCACCCTCAGGGCCCGGCCCAGCCAGAAGAGCTTGGGGGAGAGGGGCGGGCGAGTGGCGTGTCCCCCTGGGTCGAGGCTGGCTGGGAAGCTGAAGCCGCTGCGCGAAGTTAGGAGCCCTACCGGGCTGGGATCTCTTCGAGACGCTTCTGTTGGGTGTTCATTAAGGGGTGAGTTATTGCGTTGCGAGCCAAAGGTCACTTCAAAGGCTTATGGCTGCGCGCTCTAGTCTTTAGAAGCGCCGGGAACGCTTTGTGTGAGGCTTTCCCGGGTGTAGTTTAGTGTTTGCAAACTACTGAGTCGACAAATTGCACAGGGCAGATGCAAGAGCGGGACTCTGTCTCTCTTCTTTCACCTGATGGGGGTGGGCACCGGCTGAGTGGTGACAGTGGTGGGGAAGCTTGGTCTGTGGCTTCGGGTGTGGGTGGAAAGGATGTTTGTTTCTTAGGCGATTTGCAGTCTGATCCTGACCCAGAAGTGGGCAGCCCAGGGCCAACAGTGTGGTGGATACTCACCGGAATAAATAAACTCAGGGAAAGCAACAGATATTTAATGTACAAACCAGGAACTAGCTAGTGCCCAGCACCCTCTTCACTGAGGCTCTGTAAAGCAGCCTCTGACCAGGATCCACCCAGGCCTATTTACTGTCCTTTCCTTGTACCCTAGTCTGCAGCCTCCCCTGCCAAAACCCCACCTTTATTCTCTCTTCTGCCCCTAGGAGGGTGTTTGGCCTCCAGGATTGGGACCTGGAGGAGCATTTAGAGTTTGGTGGGGGCAGGAGGAGAGCAGATTAGCTTCCCTGCACCTCTGACCCACTTGGCTCACCCCCCGGCTTGAGGGTCTGGCTGCTTTCCTCAGGTCCGGGCTCTTCCCTCCCCCATCCAGCCATGGATTTTGGCATTAAAGTGGCTCTCCCTCCCTAGGAGCCAACTGAGTCTGCTTTCTGCTGGGGAGAAGGCGTCTGGATGGCCACGGGGTACCGTATACAATAGTAATATTGACTGTGACACCCTTAAAGTGGGAAAAGCCCTTCAATATGTAAGTGTTTGTAAGCAGAAACGGCTGCTACTGAGTTTTCCATTTTGTTCCAGATCCGCCTCCACAGATACCAAAAGAAACCTGAAGAACCTACAAAAAAGAGTTAAAGACAAAATTCAAGAAAACATACACATACATAATTTTGGTGAGTGGGCATCATTTAAAAAATTTTCCACTACATTTCCATCTGTCCTGCAACTCAAGGTATCCATCTCAAAATTCATACATCAAGACATAGAACAAAGGGCAGCTTTGAAGTGGGTCACTTCAGTAGGAACTGCCGCCCGTTACATGAAAACTGATTATTGGCCTTCAAATTTATGGCGCTTTAATGGGGCGAGCCCAGTGCCTTAAATACAGGGTGCATTAGAGTATTAAGTTATCTGGGCTAAATAAGAGTGATTTAGAAGGCGCATCCAGGGCTTCTTATAGAGCAAAAGAGGCTCAAACTTAGAGATCAGGAGAACTTGGGCAGAACATAAAGTCCCCTTTCAATCAAACCCGAAAACCAGCGGTTTCGAATCCCGAAGTAGCAAAGCCAACAGGAAGGGGAGAATCGTTTCTCGGTTCCAGTGAATGCATGGGGATGCTCAGCAAAAGTCTTGGCCGCCAGAAAGATCCGTGGGCTTCTGACCCTGGTTTAGGCAAAACAGGGAGAAGCGCTGAGACCTGCTTGAGCCTTAGCGGATTTTGAGAGAAACTGATCGCAACCTCCATCGCCTTCCCCCTCTCTTTTAACTTGCATGGGCTGACTCTACCCGTCGGTGATTTAAGATGGTCGCAGCCATAGCTTGGCGCCTGGCTCCCCCTTCCTTCCCAAGCACCCTCAGCCTTTCCACCGCCACGGGCACAGGAGCGAGCGCCGAGCCGGCCTCCAAGAGTCGGACGAGCCTCTCGGCGTCTGAGGCCACTGCGGGCAGATTTTTGATCCCCGGAGAGGCTGCGCGCGTTCATCCCTTCTCGGCCTCGGAGCAGAGCTGCTAGCAGAGGCAGGCGCCCGTCACTTTATATAATCCCGCTGCTCGCAGGGTACGCGAGCGAGAGCGAGAAAAGTGCGGAGTAGGGAATTCTTTTGCTGCGCTGCCTCCTACGCGGAGCCTGCTTTCCACTTCTGAAAAGTGCCGGGCCTTGGGAAGTGTTTTTCTTTTCATTCCTTACTGAAGCGTTTACTGCCGCCGTGGTTGCAGTCATAAATTTTGCTACAAACCACAATGACAGGTGCATTGATATGCACCGTGAGAGCTCCAGCTGCTTAATAACCCCGTCCCCTGGTCGCTGTGAGCGCCTTTTATTTATTCGGTATCATATTAGGTATTGATCTCTGGTAGAATTAAGTGCGGTGAGCAAGTATCAGGACTTGGCTGCTTTGGAGGCGCAGCGGGCGCTGCATGCCGGCAGGGCGGGGGGGAGCGGGCGGTGGCCGCTCAGAGAATACCATCCTTCCAGGGGGAGACCGTTTGGCCCTGTATTCCGGGCCTGCGGTTGGACCGCCAAGCTGAGTGGGGCAATTTCCCATCACCGCAAGAAAGGGCGAACCAGACCTATTTGGCACCCCTTTCCCAGGAGGAGCAGGGGACGGCGCCAGCAGGGTTTGGGGAGGCTGCCCTGGCCAGTTCCCCGGGTTAGAGGTTGGAGGAGAAGAGGAGGGAGAGGAAAGGGCAGCTGAGGACTTGGAAGAAATAAGGTGGCCCTGCTCTACCACCCCTCCCCCACACTGGCTGATCTTCACCCCAAGGCATTTTGGTCTTGGAGCCCAAATGAGCAAAGGTACCAAAGGGAGAGAAAAGAAAGGCTTTTAAAAAAAAGGGTGAGGGGGTGATCGAAAAGATGAGCCACTGAACAGTTGACCATTGTCCAAGTGATTTATGACCCGTTCCTGCTTTTTAGGTTCAAGCAGAGTTCACAAGGAGTAGGGATTTCTGAAAAGAAATAAGCCTTTTTTTTTTTTTTTTTTTTTTTTTTTTTTACCAGTTTTGTAATTATATTCTCAGGTTTTGTTTTAGGAGGGATTACTTTTTTGGGAAGCTGTATTTTGGGGGGACTGCAAAGCCATTTCCAGTAAGGACAGCACCACCACTGGCTCTTGCTTTTGGGGAAATGGACATTAAGGTAGTGGATTGTCACTGAGTGGGAAATTTCTTAAGACAATGTGAACAGGAAAACAGACTCTGATTTTTCAGGAAGCTGCCCAATATTTGTACTTTTGAGGTCTGTACAGAACTTTTTCTAAGAATATGCCATAGGAGCAAATATATATTTAAAGCCTTCTGTCCCAGAAGAACTAGTCAGTTCCTAAATAAGCTATTTCAGTGTGACTGGTTCACCTATCTAGATGAACTTTGTCAACTTGGGAGGCAGGAGTGGGGATGTTTTGCTTCCACAGTTGTAAATGGCATGACAGAGGCAGAATGTTCTGGTGGTCTGAGTGTCCGAGTGACCATTAGGCCTCCAGGAGGTTATGACTAGAAGCAGTATACCAGAAAAGCCTGAAACCTAATCAAATCCAGAGTGCCTCTTTCTTTAGCAGGGGGGCAAACATATGTGAATATTAGTCACAGATTGAAGAGATAGCTGTCCATTTGATATTCAGTAACTTTTAACAAAGAATGATACATAAAATTAATCAAAAGAAAGATTAAGTCTAGTTTTGTTAAGTAGATATCTTAACTACCTACATTTAGGAACACTAATGGAAACAATTTCTACAACATAATATCTTGGTATTAAGGGCCTGTCCTCATCAAGACAAATGGCATACTCACTTATATTCTAAAACAAACCAAAAAAATGGGCAACAAAACAACTTACCAAACAAAGACTAATTAGGAGAATTTTAAAAATTAGAGTAGGCTTTTGGTGAAGGTGGAGGGAAAAATGAGTGAATGATTTTGATATCGGTAGTCAAATTCATTAGGCTACATAAGCTGTCTAGATGATGTGGTCCATCATGATGACCAGGATGAAGGCCAGGGAGAGTTTCTAGGAAGGAAAGTTGCCTGAAAGACAGATCAAGAATTGAGACCAGGGAGCTGACCTATGAGTTTTCTTTATCAAACAGACAAAAGTGATTCAATGGTATTAGTTATACTTTAACTCTTTAGGAGCCTTTCAGAAGAAGTAGGGAGGGAGGGTGCGAAAGGAAACCCTTACCAAGAAGGGAATACAAAAGGGGTGGAATTTTTCTTAGCTTTTTTCTTCTTCAAATTCTGGGTCCATTCATCATGTCATGAAAAGTTCTCTCATTGGTTGTGGTTTGGGTGGGAGGTGGGGTAGAATAGATTATCCAGAGCAGAGGTCAATAAAAATATCTATTATACAATAGATTCAAGGCAAAAATGATAAATTTATAAAGCATTCTCTATTCACCCATGCATTTCCATGCATTTCAAATTCTAGATGTCTTTGCCTATTTCCAGTAGTATCCATTTAAAAGTAGTAGAAGGTCAAAAGTAAAAGGTCTAGAAAAATATAGATGAAAGAGAAGAAATATTTTCTAGCCTCAAAATGAATCTGGAAGTCTGCAAGTCCTCTTTTTGGTTTTTATCTCCTAGTTTTCTGCATTGTAGATTTCACACTGCTGATCCATAGAGCTAACTCAGCTGACTTTCACCCTGTCATCACTAAGTGGACTATGTGAACTTTCATGAAAGATGCTGTGATTTTGAAACCAGGTGGGGGAGACACTTTTCTTTTTTTTTTTTTTTTAATGTTCTGGCTGTTCTGAGTGTGTTATAGGAATTTCATTTCCCATCGAAATTTTGTGCTGACCCAATGATTGACTGATTGATTCACTTATTAATTCACGTATTCAACAAACATTTATTGCACTAACTACATGCAGGAATATACAGACAAATGACACAGCCCTTGCCTGCAAGGAGCTTACAGTCTAGTGGGAGAATCAGCCAATAAAATGTCTGAGGCTATAAGTGCTTTTCCACACAGAATAAAGGCTAAATGAACAATCTTGAAGAAAGTAAACTGTATCTGTAGGTGCGGGAAACCCCTTTCCTCAGCTAGAGTTTAGCAAAAAAGAAAGAAACATCTTATCTTACATTTAGGAAAAATTCCTTCTGACTTTTCCAGAGGTTCAAGTAAGTTGAACTTCATAAAATCTGCCAGGCACAGTGGCTCATGCCTGTAATTCCAACAATTTGGGGGACCAAGATGGGAGGATCACATGAACCCAGTAACTCAAAACCAGCCCGAATAAACATAGTGAGACCCTGTCTCTACAAAAAAACTAAGATCCAGGCATGGTGGCTCACGCCTGTAATTCCAGCACTCAGGGAGGCCTAGGCATGTGGATCACCTGAGATCAGAAGTTTGAGAACAACCAGGTCAACATGGCGAAGCCCTGCCTCTATTAAAAATACAAAATAATTAGCCAAGCTTGGTAGTGGGCACCTGTAATCTCAGCTGTTCAGGAAGCTGAGGCAGGAGAATTGCTTGAACCCAGGAGATGGAGGTTGCAGTGAGCTGAAATCATGGCACTGCACTCCAGCCTGGTCAACAAGAGTGAAACTCCATCAAAACAAAATAAAACGTAAGAAATTAGCCAGGCATGGTGTGAGCCTGTAGTCCTAGCTACCCCAGTAGCTGGGACTCTAAAATACTCTGAAATAGCTATTAATACTAGGCTGAAGTGGGAGGATCGCTTGAGCCCAGTAAATTGAGGCTGCAGTGAGCCATGTTCATGCCACTGCACTCCAGCCTGGGCAACAGAGCAAGACACTGTGTCAGTAAATAAACAGGTAAATAAACTCAGATCCAGCACCTTGCCAATCTCTCCACCACGAAATGGGTGGGAAGCAGAGAGCATGGGCTAGTCCTTCTATATTGACTGGTCTTGCCAATGACACTCCTTCTGGGGCTTCTTGCTTTTCTTCTGACAGGTCACCTGGAGCCTGGGGGCTTGTCCAGCTTTCTCAGGATTCAGCAGACATTGGAAGTGGCAGTTAAGGATACAGTGGTAGTCAATGTTATTTGAGCAGGGTCAGCAGGCCCTGGAGCTTCCTGAGTGCACAATGCAGAAGGCGGCTTACTATGAAAACCCAGGACTGTTCGGAGGCTATGGCTACAGCAAAACCACTGAAACTTACGGCTACGCCACCCCCCACCAGCCCTACCCACCCTCTGCTGCTGCCAACTCCCTGGACACTGACTATCCGGGTTCTGCCTGCTCCATCCAGAGCTCTGCCCCTCTGAGAGCCCCAGCACACAAAGGAGCTGAACTCAATGGGAGCTGCATGCGGCCTGGCACTGGGAACAGCCAGGGTGCAGGTGGTGGCAGCCAGCCTCCTGGTCTGAACTCGGAGCAGCAGCCACCACAACCCCCTCCTCCACCACCGACCCTGCCCCCATCTTCACCCACCAATCCTGGAGGTGGAGTGCCTGCCAAGAAGCCCAAAGGTGGGCCCAATGCTTCTAGCTCCTCAGCCACCATCAGCAAGCAGATCTTCCCCTGGATGAAAGAGTCTCGACAGAACTCCAAGCAGAAGAACAGCTGTGCCACTGCAGGTAGCTCTCTGAGGTGGCTCACCCCCAGACCAAGCCCCCTCCAGACTGACCCAAGGAAGCCCCAATCAGGGCTGGAAATGCAACCTTGGAGGTCATATGTCTAAACTCCTACTCATATAAAAATGTTTTTCCTTTTTAGCGTTCCTGATTGGTGTTATGCCCTTGCAGTGACAGGGTGCTCACTTCCATTCCAGGCTGCAGGTGCTATTGCTGGACAGGTCTTAATAGCTATTAATAGAGAGTGCTTCCTTATATGGGCATATCTGTTTTCCTGGGCTGCTAATCATAACTCTGTTCCCTCTTCCATCCAACAGGTCTTCAAGATTTGAAGACAGGTATAATCCCCAAGCCTAGGTGGTTATATAGCCCATATCACATGAATCTCATTCCCTTAAACTCATAAAAACTAAAGTCTTGGCCAAGAATGATGGCCCACGCCTGTAATCTCAGCACTTTGGGAGGCCTAGGTGGGCAGACCACCTGAGGTCAGGAGTTCGAGACCAGCCTGACCAACATGGAGAAACCCTATCTCTATTAAAAATACAAAATTAGCTGGGCATGGTGGTGCATGCCTGTAATCCCAGCTTCTTGGGAGACTGAGGCAGGAGAATCGCTTGAACACAGGAGGCAGGGGTTGCTGTGAGCCAAGATCATGCCATTGCATTCCAGGGTGGGCAACAAGAGCAAAACTCTGTCTCAAAAAAAAAAAAACCTAAAGTCTTAGAAAGTACCATACATACCAAATACTTTCTAGGCATTATCTAATTTAATTTTTCAAAGAATCTTTTGAGGTAGGTATATGATAACATCCCCATTTTACAGATAAGAAAACTGTTAGAGATGATAGGCAACTTGCCCAAGATCACAAAACTGTAAAGTGGTGCATTTGAGTCCAACCAGTCTGGCTTTAGGGACTGCTAGGCATGACCATGAGTCTCTGTTTGGCCCACCTCAGCCCATTCTCCTGCTCCAGCAAATCCATAATGGGGAGGTGCCTGTCCTATTAGGAGAGGATGTTCTGGGAGACAAGACCAGCCTTGGATTTCTCTAACTGGAAGGGGAGACCCTCAATTTGGGGCCTTCTCTAGGTCCACCCAGGGCATGTAGAAGATAGGCCTGGCCAGGAGCTCTGAGGCCTGCCCCCTCTCTCTGCTTAGACTGGTTGGTTCCTGAAATTTTCTGACCTTGTGTTATCTGATGTGATTTATCTTCAAGATGAACTTGCTTCCAGGTCCAGGGCAAGTTTGGGGCCTGGGGTGTGCTTGTTATCAGGGCTCTGGTTTGCCTGATGCTTTCAGGGGTTGCTCCTAGGCTAAAGGTATTATCTTGCCTGCAAGCTGCTTTTCCTGCCCCTCCCTCCTCAGCTGCAGGCTCAGGCCCTCCCTCCCAGGAGAAATCCATTTGTCTTCCCTGGGAGGGAGTGGACAAGCAGCTGAGAGGTGGCAGGGTAGTAAAAGCGAGTGTTGCGGCTGCTGCTCCCACCACTGTGAATACTCAAAATGCTTCTAGCCTGGCCTTGGACTCCCTGAAACACCCAGGCAGTGTTTTGTTTGTTTGGTTTTTATTTTTTTATTTTTTGGTGTATCACCTCCCTGGTTTTGGGTGCAGTTGGGCTGCAGTGAGGTGCCAAGATCTCCATCCCCACACTTTGCTGGGGGTTGGTGGGGGCTTTGCCCAGCAGCCAGCAAGACAGGCTGGAGCTAGTTCCTTCTCCTTTCCTTCTCCAAACCCCATCCCTGGCAGCAGAGGCTGGGAGGAGTGTTTAAAGGAGTCTGGCCCCTCTTTAACAGGGGGAGGCCTTACCAGCTGTTCCTAGTCTCTCATTAAACTCTTTCATGGCCTTTGGGTGGGCGTGGGATGAGGGACTAGGCTGCAGGGGAGAGGGTGGGCAGAGTGAACTGGATCTCAGAGGGCTGATGGAGGTTTCAGGTGCGACTGATAGGTAGGCCTTGTAGGGGATTGGTAGGTGAATTCTCCCTCGGAATCATACCTCTCAAAAGGCCCTTCCCCACCCCAGCCTGGATTGAAGGTGAGGGGAGGGGGGAGGAAAAGAGAACCAGGGAAGCACCCCTCTTCAATCCTGAGGGTACCCACCCCCTCGCTCAGCGCCCTCCCTCTTTCCCTCCCTGTCCAGGAGAGAGCTGCGAGGACAAGAGCCCGCCAGGCCCAGCATCGAAGCGGGTACGCACGGCGTACACGAGCGCGCAGCTGGTGGAGTTGGAAAAGGAATTCCACTTCAACCGCTACTTGTGCCGGCCGCGCCGCGTGGAGATGGCCAACCTGCTGAATCTCACGGAACGCCAGATCAAGATCTGGTTCCAGAACCGGCGTATGAAGTACAAGAAGGACCAGAAGGCCAAGGGCATCCTGCACTCGCCGGCCGGCCAGTCCCCTGAGCGCAGCCCACCGCTCGGCGGCGCCGCTGGCCACGTGGCCTACTCTGGCCAGCTGCCCCCAGTGCCCGGCCTGGCCTACGACGCGCCCTCGCCGCCGGCATTCGCCAAATCACAGCCCAATATGTACGGCCTGGCCGCCTACACGGCGCCGCTCAGCAGCTGCCTGCCACAACAGAAGCGCTACGCGGCGCCCGAGTTCGAGCCCCACCCCATGGCGAGTAACGGCGGCGGCTTCGCCAGCGCCAACCTGCAGGGCAGCCCGGTGTACGTGGGCGGCAACTTCGTCGAGTCCATGGCTCCCGCGTCCGGGCCTGTCTTCAACCTGGGCCACCTCTCGCACCCGTCGTCGGCCAGCGTGGACTACAGTTGCGCCGCGCAGATTCCAGGCAACCACCACCATGGACCCTGCGACCCTCATCCCACCTACACAGATCTCTCGGCCCACCACTCGTCTCAGGGACGACTGCCGGAGGCTCCCAAACTGACGCATCTGTAGCGGCCGCCGCTAGCCCGAACTCGCGGCGCAATTACCTCTCTTGCTGTAGTGGTGGGGTGGCGGGCGGGGCCCGCGGGGCAGTTCGGGAACCCCCTCCCCGGCTCTTGCCCCGCCGCCGCCTCCCGGGTCTCAGGCCTCCAGCAGTGGAGGCGCAGGCGACCGGGCCTTCCCCTCCATGGGTGTCCTCCTTTGGGTGACTCGCCATAAATCAGCCGCAAGGATCCTTCCCTGTAAACCTGACAGTGCCACATACTGCGGACCAAGGGACTTTAATCTGGTAATGGTGTCCCAAAGGTAAGTCTGAGACCCATCGGCGGCGCGCCCTGCAGAGGGACCAGAGCCCGGAGAGTCTTGGGCCTGGCCCGCGTCTAGCTTAGTTTCGGAGACCTTAATTTATATTCTCCTTCCTGTCCCGTAAGGATTGCATCGGACTAAACTATCTGTATTTATTATTTGAAGCGAGTCATTTCGTTTCCCTGATTATTTATCCTTGTCTGAATGTATTTATGTGTATATTTGTAGATTTCTCCGGCCGAGCTTAGGAATTCGCTTCCAGGCCGTGGGGGCCACATTTCACCTCCTTAGTCCCCTTGGTTTGAACTAGTTGAAAGAGTAGTTTTGAACAGTCGTAAGGGTGGCTGGTGTTTGTAGTTGATGTAAAGGATTTAAGACCGCAAATTGTCCTTCATGGGTAGAGTCAGAAAGCCCGGTGGTGTGGCACAACACACGTTAGTCATTTCTCAAAAGCCACAGCCCTCGCCACAGTTTATTGATTTCAAATTGTCTGGTACTATTGGAACAAATATTTAGAATAAAAAAATTTCTCAGTTGGAAGTGTATCTGTGTTAATCATGCACACTTGCAAGCAGATCACTATGCCTTTATCTCGCACAATCCCCATGGAAGGCCCCAAAATAGACTGACACTTGAAAACATTATTTTATTTATTTGGAGTCTAGTGCAAAAATTGGTTCTGGGGATACTTGATTACTTTCCAGCTATTGAAATTAGGGGAGGGGGAAATGAGGATGCAAACCTAGAAAGGTTCTAGGCAGGATGATTTGGATAGGGCTTTTTGAAAGTAGCTCCTGCTTTGCTCTTTTTACTGCCCTCTTTCTGGACACAATCGACTTTTACATTAGGGAGGCCAGAGCTCACTTTTCTGCATTAAGTAGCAAAAAATAAACTTTGAAAGAAAACTGACAATCAAAGAAAAAACACAAGAGAAGTTGTAAAAAGAATTGAGCTATGAAAAAGCTAAGGTGTAGAAAAAGAAACCATCATTTGGAGATGCACACCTAAGCCTTTTCTCTAGGAAATGCTGTCATGAATTCTTCCTTTGTAGTGGTCATTAGTTCATTTCTAAAGAAATCAAACATTCTCCATGATGTAAAGAAATAACAGTTTCATAAATGAAACATAACAAGTATAAACACCTTGTTTGCTCCTGTTTCTTTGTACAAAATGGGCAAAAATGTCTTCAAGGATTTATAACCATTTTGTAAATACTAATGTGGCTTCTGCTAGGCGTAGACAACTTCCCTGCTTCTATGAGAGGGGCCACTTAGAAAACGCCTTCAGATAAGGTTCAATTCTTTTGTATTTCAGCAAAGTCAGCCCACACATCTCTATTTGGTTTGACAAATAATGCAACTCCCACTACATCCCTGATGACATGAGGTGAAATTCCTATTGCGTGGAAATAATTTAACTTCTCATCTTCTGGTGGAACAACAATCATTTCTATTTGGATGTTTGTATTTCGCTAAGTAATGATGGCTCAAAATAATATTTAGTTTCCTTGTTCCTTTGTGCTGTTTTTAAAATGGCATGTTAGATTGGGGGTGGGAGAGGATATCCTTTTGCTAAATTTCACTTTATCTGAGCAGGTTTAAAATATATATGTTGTAGAAGTGTATCAACAGAATAAATGACTTCAATCGAAGGCATATTTTACCCACTTTCAAGGCTTAACATTGTTTTCTATGAAATTTGCATCCACAGGCAGAATTTCTAATTGTCTGGCAAGAAATTATTTTTTAAGCTATTAGAGAAATCAAAGAAGAGTTCACTGCCTTTCAGGGATTACAACCACCTTTCTTAACTGGCTAAATATTAAATAGCTGAATTGTCAGGCTGCTTAGATTCAGCCCAGTTTTCCCTCATCTCCTCTTCCTACCATAAATAATAATAAAAATACATAATGTATCATGGCTCCAGGCGTTTTCCAGCACAGTGTGTTACCGCAGAAGTATCTGCTGAGTCTGCGGGTGTCTGCAAAGCCCCAAGTATCATTTGCGGCTTAGGGTTTCATGGATTAGACTTTAAACTGTGTCTAGCCCGGCTGACATCAGCTTCCTCTCACACACAGGCTCCAAGGAAGTGCGGGATCTGGGGCTCCCTCTCCAGACAGCCGCAGCCTTCCCCAGCCTTCCCCGAGGCCCTCCACTCGAGTGGGCTGAGGGCTTGGACCAAATCCGCTGCCTTCTCCCACCTTTGGAGGTTCCCGAGACTTCTAAGAATGGCTCGAATCTGTTCCTGCCATTGGCGTGAGACTTATCTGAGGGGCATTGGTCGGGGTGGCGGCGAGCCATGGGAGGGCGCGTTTCGCGCGGCTGCCAGCCCGAGAGAGAGCTGGGGCCTGCGGCACAGCCATTTAAAACTTCATAAATTATAAACATGCCGCCTTAGCCTTCTCAATAAATTCCGCTCCTCTTGAGCCTGCAATTAGTGTTAGAAAGCACCCGAGTCTAAACACAACCAAACGCCCTCTGAAAGGCCCAACTGCCCGAGGTTGCAAACGTTTATTTCCCAGTGTCCCCCTCTGCGCCTGAGGTTTGCACACACAGTCGCCTCCTCCCCCGCCATCGCCGGCCGCACACTCTGCTGGGTTCCCGCTCTGCAAGGGAAGGTCACAATAGATGCTCCAGCGGCGGCGGAGGCGCCTGCTTCCTCCCTCCCGGGTCTCACAAGCAGAGAAACAAGAGGATGGGGGAGGGGATGCCTCAGCAACAGCGCCCTTTGGGGGTGACAATCTCTACCCTTGCCAGGGTCTCTTTCCTGGGATGGGTGCTCGTGAAGGGTTGGGGGGGGCAAAGGGAGAGCACCAAGACCACAAGACTGCTTCAGGCCTTGCCGCCAGCTGCTGGGTTGAGGGTGCCAGGAGCAGCCGCGCCATTGTGTGCCAGGTTTTCCCATGGGTTCCGTGATGGGGAAGGCCTTGTAAAGGGAGCTCGGGCCGGGCCTCTCCGGCACTGGTCTCTGGGAGGGTCCACCTTATTTGCCCAAGGGGAAGAAATGGCTGTCTCAGGCCTCAGCCAGTTCTGCTTTTTGCCTATAAAGACAGCTTTGGGGAAGGTGGGAATCAGGCAGATTGTGAGGCCTTCTGAAGTCTGAAGAAAGGGGTCAAGGCAGGAGCTCAGGCCCATGGATGGGGGGTGGTAGTCGTCTGGACATTCTTGGTGGTTTTGTCCAGGCAATCAAATGGGAATTAAGGCAGGATAGCTGTGAGGCAGCCTTAACGGCCAGCTGCAAAATGGAAGGTGGGGGTGGGGAAGGAGATGCAGACAGTGAGAGCTTTCCCTGCGAAAAACTCAGGATCCAGCCAGGAGTGAAGTGCTGAGACCCAACTGGGCTAGTCAGGAGGGATGGGGAAGTGGCAGAAGAAAGGCCTGAAGAGTAGCCTTGGCCACTGGTAAGCAAGTCAGAAAGGGTGATTAAGGACATATTCTGCCTCCTGGCTTTCAGACCTCCGCCTCATCTACAGACCTGACAGAGAAAAATCTGCCTCTGATGGAATCATTAAGTTAACCATCCATTTGTACCATTTCTTTGTATAGGCTTTCAAATGAGAGAGAGGAGAGAATATAGAAGGAGTACATTTCCCTTGGTGCAGCTCCAAGCTCCCTATCAGAGACACATCAGCCAAATTAGTTTCTGAGGCTCCAGAGGCTGCTAACCTTGCTGAACAAAGATTTTTCGAATTTCTATGTGTTAGGAGTATTAAAAGATAGCGATTACCTATACTAGCTGCCTGTGTCCCTTCTCCCTTCCCCAGTTTGTACCAGCCCACTGGCCCTTGAGTGAAGTGCATCTTCTCAGCCTGCGGGCTTAGGAGCTCAGGCTCTCCATCTGTTGAGGTTTTTCATTAGGGAGACTAAAGAGGATGTGTGTGGGTGTGTGTTTGAATAACAAAGAAGTAACCCTTCATTCTAATAAAAAGTGTTCCTCTGCTTTGACCTGGGGGAGCCAGAAGCTTGTTTATACCTTCAGTATTCCAGGGACAGTCACAGGCCTGTTTTGACCTTTTCCTGAGAATTAGCTGAAACTTCCTTCTGAAGTCAGTAGTGAATCTCTTACAGGTCTAAGGAAGGTCCTCTTCATCTGCGAGTTCTTGACATTACTTTAGTCCTTCTTTTAGAAACTGGAAGAAAAGAATAGGAAGAACAGAAGTTTGTGAGTAGGCAGGAAGAGAGAAGGAAGACCCCAGTCTTCACAGGCCTATGGCCTAATCACTTCAAGGCGCTGCAACTTCCCAGAGAGAGTATATATGTAGAGCCTGGGTGAGTGGGCCTATTTCTAGACACTTGGGCATGGAGAGCTGAGACTGGATTGTCACTAGCCAAGTGACAATCTCCAAGCCCTTACCATCTTGGAGAGCTGGTTCTTAGATCTCTCTTGCAGAAGGCCTGGATAGAAAGAAGAAATACTGGATATATAAGTCCTCCACATTCCCTGCACTGGTGATGCTGAAGAGGAAGGATGGTGAATGATGAAGATTATCACAGAGGATGAAATGTTAGTTCTCAGTTCTCATTGTTCCCTGTTTTGTTTTGTTTTGTTTTGAGATGGAGTCTTGCTCTGTCACCAGGCTGGAGTGCAGTGGCACAATCTCAGCTCTCTGCAACTTCCACCTCCCAGGTTCAAGCGATTCTCCTGCCTCAGCCTCCCGAGTAGCTGCGATTACAGACGTGCACCACCACGCCGAGCTAATTGTTGTATTTTTTAGTAGAGATGGGGTTTCACCTTGTTGGCCAGGGTAGTCTCCATCTCTTGACCTTGTGATTCAGCCACCTCAGCCTCCCAAAGTGCTGGGATTACAGGCATGAGCCACCGAGCCTGGCCCTGTTCCCTGTTTTCTATTCCAGCTACAAAAACCCTTATCTTTGGAGTCCAAGGTTGAAAACAAATGGATTTAGGTATCTAGCCTAAAGCCTATTCCTAAAAACTTTTCCCAGGTTTCACACCCACCTTGGCAAGTTGGAAAGTACAAAGACGGTATAAGGGCCAATCTTCAGGCCAGGTCCAGCATGAAACAGAGTGAACAAAATATTTCCACACATTAGGGAAGAGCCAAGTGACATGAATGTCCAATCATTTGCAATAGCAGAGGCAGGTGAAGGGTCCCCAGATCTGTAAGGCAGGAGCTATTGCATGAGTCGTCCTGTCCTAGATCTTGGGCAAAATGTCTTGATTGGTTCCTGTAGCTATTCTGGATTATTTGAAAGAAATAATAATATCTGGGGAATCCTAAAAGCTGAGTTTTAACATTAGTAAGGGCCAGAAGAATTTAAATCCTAATTTAAGCCAGAATTCATGAAGAGTTCCGGTACAGATAGTGTTTTTATCTGTACCGGAACAGCTAAAAACAGGGCTCAAAACCAGGGCTTGAAGCAGGGCTCAAAACCAGGTCAGGAGGGCTTGTTGGGCCAGGAGTGTCCGTGGTTGGTGAGGAGGCTGGGGGAAGGCCTTTTGATGGCTCCATTGTTCACAGTGCTGCCCTACATATACCATACCCCACCCCACCTCCTCTGCCAGGGCCGAGGGGAACAGTAGGTCCGGTAAACTGAGCTCTAGGGAGCTGGTACCAGCGTCCCTCACCCACCCTCGGCTACCCCTTGGGGCAGCAACGATGCCATCCCTGCCCCTGGTAGAGAACACACAAAGGAAGCCCCACCCGTCCTTGGACCTGAAGACACGCTGGGGAGGGGGCTGGCGTGGACCCGTTTCAGGGTGCCACCAACCCCCGCGGGGAACAATAGCTGCCGCCTCCTGGGCGGTCTGGCGAGCGCAAGGCACAAAGGTCCGCGCCGCGCGGTGATGCGCAGGCTCGCTCCGCGCGCGTTCTCCGCGCCCCCGCGAGCCGCCAGGCTGCAGGCAGGGTGGGCTGATGCTCCTGATCCACCTGGAGCACTTTCGCAAAGACAAACGGTGAGTTAATCACCCTACCGGCTGGCGACCGGGTCCCCTCTCGCCCAGGAGGTGGACTGGAGGGGGCTGGGGTGGATTTCTGTGTGTGTGTCTAGGGTGGGGGACGGGAGAGGTTAGTCCTATTAAGAGTTCATCAATCACCCGGTGTGCACTTTTCGCTCGACAGCGGTTCCTCCTACTTCTGAGCAAGTCTGGGCCAGCTGGGATCCGACCAGAAACCGCAAGCGGAGGAGACGCAGGCACACAAGCTGAGCGCTAATGGAAGGCGCGACCTGAGCCCCGCGCCTGCTGGGGAGCTGCGCAGCCGGGACAGCAGTCGGCAGCGCAGGGCTGGCCGTCGCCCCCTCACGTCCGAAGCTAGCAAGGCTGCCCGCCAGCCCCGCCGCCCGCCAGCCCCGCCGCCCGCCTTCGGACTTCCCGGGACGCCCAGGGCCCTCCCAACGCGCCTGCACCCACACCCGCCCCTGACCCACAGTGACCCTGCATTCCCCGCCCCCCGCCACACCTCCTGCGTGCCGGAATGCCACCCTTAAACGCTGCTCTACACCCAGAGAGGGCCGAATCCACCTTTGAAGGCAGGGCAGGACTAATTTCAATGGGTCAGAAGGTTCTTGCAGGCACTGTTTTATTTAAGAGTGTCTATTTACTGGCAGGAGTATTTGTGTGGGAGGAAGTAGGCTAAGACTGCTGTTGAACTTGAAGCTAAACTTGAATGCCATTTAAAATAACAATAAAAATATACTTAAAACACCAATCACAATGATATGACTCACCTCTCCTTTCCAATGTGGAGGAAACACTCCAGTATTTTTACCTCTGTTCTTTCTAGCTTATTTTAAGAACACCCTAAAGGGACAGACAGCAAGTTTCGGAGGGTAGTCATTAGCATTAGAGCTGTTTACAGCAGGAGGGTTTGGTGGAGTTAGTGGTGAAGCATTTTTATAATCCCTCTGGAGTGGTCATGCTGTTCTCCTTATAAATCCTAACCAAATTCCAGCCTAGTTTCCCTTTCCCCATTTTTTGCTGGGGGACATCAGCTGAGATGTTTCTGAAGTTAGTAAATGTGTTGCCTTAGCCCACAGGAAAGAGTCCCTGAAGGACAGAAAGCCTCAGCTTTTGCCCCCTCTTCCTTCAGCCTTCTCTCCCTTCATCCTCTCCCTTCATCCTCTTGGGTGGAAAATGAACTTGCTTTGGAAAAATGTTCTACCATGTTGCTTCACATAGATATAAGCTGAAGCATTAAGCCCCACACAGTGTCCTGAACTCACTGAGCAATGAAACTACTGGTCCTGCTGTCCTTGGTTCAGTCTGTCCCTCCTCCTTGCCTTGCACCAATTCCTAGTGAACAGCTCCTATACACACTGTGCTGGGCTCTGGGATACAAAGATGAGTCACTGATGGTGTGTGCCCTTCAATCTAGTGGGGAAGAGAAACAATCCTGAAGCAATAATGGTGGATGCTGTAACAGAGGTGTGGTGAAAATGTTTCTATAATAAAAAAGGAGCCACTAATACTACTGTAAGGTCAAAAAAAAAAAAAAAATCAGAGGAGGTAAATTCAGGTTCCTGAACTATAAGAGTTTTTCAGGCCAAGAAGGGAAGGCCATACTAGGTAGAAAGTGCAACTCATGCAAAAGCAAAGAGGGAGGAAAAAGCAAAGTCTGCACTTGGAACAAGGAGCATACTTTGGAGTGTGGGCATCCTGGCTGAAAAGGGAAGTTGCACAGGGTTTATATGAAGGAGTCTGGACCTACTCTGTCCAGAGTAGGAAACCACAGCAGGTTTTAAGCTGGGATGTGAAGTTATGTATTTTGAAGCTAACTGTTAGGGATGCTGTATCTGATTGGAGAAAAGAGAGACACGGCAAGAAGAACAAAAAAGGAGGTGACTGCATCAATACAGCAGTTAGAGAGGAACTAGTTCCAATCAGAGAGGAACTAATTAACAAGAATGAAGAGAAAACACATTTAGGAGGTAGAATTCACAGGACTCAGTGATCAACTGGATGAGTAAAAGAGGAGTTGTGGATATTAATCTCTAGATTTGAGGAGCTGAGTCATCCTAGTCACTAAAATAAATAGAGGAGGGAGAAGAGAAGCCTTTGCAGGGAAGCTAATGAGTTTGGTTGCAGTCTACATTGTATTTTCTGCTTTGCTACTGACATACTGTGTGGCCCTATGCAATTTACTTAATCTTTCTGGTCTTCTGTTTCAGCAGTGAAAGAGTCAATAAAGATATCTACCTCATAGGTTTATCATTAGAGTAGTATGGGTATGTGTGTTAGATATCAGTAAAGTGAGTATTCTATAGAAACCTAAAACCTAAAGAAAACACACCCCCACTCACACCATGCTGATTAATACTTAGATCCTGGGTGGCCAGTGAGAAATGTCTTAGAGAAATTAAAAACAATGCTTTGCAGATATTGAATCCAAGCTAATGTTTAGGACTAGGTTAGATCAAATTGCTAATCAGAGACCTCTCCTTCAAGAGCAGTGCTTGCTGGAGGAGTCATGCAGAAATGTGTTCTTGGTATCAGACCATTAAAGAAGAGGTCTTTTAGCCAATGTCACACAGCTTCCATGTTTTGTTTTGTTTTGTTTTAATATCACCTGTCTTTCAGAGAATGCTTGAAGGCACCTACTGTCTTTTGAACCTCCTTAAGCCCCGTGTGGAATGGTGTAGTACAGGGAATAGTGCTGAAGATCTGACTCTGGCCATTTACACTGGGTGTGATTACAGCAAGTTGTTTATCTTTTCTGTGTTAGTATTATCATTTGTAATACAGAATTATGAAAGGTTCAAGATAAGGAAGAGAGAGATTTTGGGAGATGTTATAAGGGTAAGTAAAAGGTATTATTTTTCACTTATCAGATCGGCAAACATAAAAACTTCCCATTAACTTGGCAAAGGTGTGAGAAGACAGGAGTGCTCATATATTGCTGATAGTGGTATAAATTGATTCATTTCTGTAGAGAAATGTATTAAAACTGTCAGTACACATACCTTTTGACTAAATCATTTCACTTCTACAAATTTTTCTAATAGGTAAAAGCTTGACCATGTGTTTGTAATAGCAAAAGGTTGAAAACAAGCTAAATGCCCATCAATAGGGAATGGCTAAATGAATTGTGGCAGGTGTATACAGTAGAACGGTATGAAGTTATAAAAGTAAACCAGGGCCAGATGCTGTGGCTCACATCTGTAATCCCAACACTTCAGGAAGCCAAGGCTGGCAGATCACTCAAGCCCAGGAGTTCAAGACCAGCCTGATTTTTGTAGAGATGAAACCTTGTCCCTACAAAAAAATACAAAAATTAGCTGGACGTGTTTGTGCATGCCTGCAATCTCAGCTACTCAGAAGGGTGAGGTAGAAGAATCACCTGAGCCCGAGGCTGCAGGGAGTCATGATTGGACCACTGCACTCCAGCCTCAGCAACAAAGTCAGACCCTGTCTCAAGCTACCACCACAACAACAATGCAGGAAGTTATATGTGTATTTATATGAACATCATTTATATGGAATGATCTTCAAGATACAATGGGGGAAAAGCATGGTGTAAAAAAGTCTTCCTAGCATGCTACCATTTGTGTAAAAACCTGTGGGGTACACACTCACACGTATATAAATTGTGCTAGTAAAAATTGTCTCTGAAAAGATACCCAAGTTGGTTGCTTATGTGAAGGAGAATTAGGTAGCTGGGAAAAAGAGTGGGAGGAAGACTTTTCACTGTATACCCCTTTGTACCCTTTGAATCTTGAACCAGGCACATTTAAATTTATTACCCATTTGAAAAAGTAAAAGAAGCCAGGCATGGTGGCTTTCACCTGTAATTCCAGGACTTTTGGGAGGCTAAGGCAGGCTGATCACTTGGGGTTAGGAGTTCGACACCAGCCTGGCCAACATGGTAAAACCCCATGTCTACTAAAAATACAAACATTAGACAGGGGTGGTAGCATGTGCCTGTAGTCCCAGCTACACAGAGGCTGAGGCAGGGGAATCACTTGAACCCAGGAGGTGGAGGTTGCAATAAGCCAAGATCATGCCACTGCCCTTCAGCCTGGGCAATTAGAGCAAGACTGTCTCATAAAAATGAAAAATTAAAAAAAATAATAAAAGAACAGAGTAGAGGGTGGCAGGAGGGAGAATATCAGGAAAAATAACTAATGGGTACTAGGCTTAATATCCAGGTGATGAAATAATCTGTATAACAAACCCTCATGATACATGTTTATCTATGTAACACATTTGCACATGTACCCCTGAACTTAAAATAAAAATTACAAAACAAAACAATACCATTAAAAAGAAATGGAACTCACCTTGAGTAAAATAAGTAAATAAAGGAACAGCAACAACAACAAATTGTTAGTACAAGTGACCTGGGTGTGCCTGTGTGTGTTCATATGTGTTCTTATTCATACTTGCTCTATCCAGCAAAATTAATCTTGGGATACCTCTTGTTTTGTTCCCCCAGGGCTCTGATGCTGATCAACCTCAATGATAATGAGGTGACCCTTTACTCTTGCTTGGTGGTGGGGACCTAGGTCTGTCTCTGCCCTCTCTTGTAGGAGTACTCAAGATGAGGCTATAGAAGTCTGGGGCAAAGCAGCAGGCCTCTCAGTCAGAACCACTGACTGTGTGGCCTCCCGGAAATGAGTACACCTTCTTGAGCACTGCTCTGCTTGCTCGGGATCGAGGCCTGCCACTATGCCAAGGGGTGGCTACTGTACTTTTTTTTTTTTTTTTTTTTTAGACGGAGTTTCACTCATGTTACCCAGGCTGGAGTGCAATGGCGCGATCTCGGCTCACCGCAACCTCCGCCTCCTGGGTTCAGGCAATTCTCCTGCCTCAGCCTCCTGAGTAGTTGGGATTACAGGCACGCACCACCATGCCCAGCTAATTTTTTGTATTTTTAGTAGAGACGGGGTTTCACCATGTTGACCAGGATGGTCTCGATCTTTTGACCTCGTGATCCACCCGCCTCTGCCTCCCAAAGTGCTGGGATTACAGGCTTGAGCCACCGCGCCCGGCCGCTACTGTACTTCTTTCTCTTCAAAGACTGTGAAAAGGCAATGGACTGTGGAAAGTCAGGAGACCAAAGGTGGTTTCATTTTTTGCAGGATGGCTTTGCCTTTTAACCCCTGAATTAAAGTGACTTCCTCTCTAAAATTAGGGGTTTGATATAGCTTACCTAGACAGTGTTTCTAGCTTTGACATCTTAGGCTGTGAAAAGTCAGCCTTTAGCCAGAGGAAGAGTTATAGCTTAGGCTAAGGGACATTTGGCCCCCTCTGGATCCCTGGGGCTCAAAGGCATACTCCAGACAATTTGAGAAACACAAAGGAAAAAGGGTGGAGTCCTCTCTCTTGAGATGCCCATTCTCACTTCTTTCTTCTTCCCATTGCCTCAGAACCACTCTAAATTTTCTCTGAAGAGACTGGAAGAGACAAATCTCTTTCTCTTCCCACCCTACTGGCATCATCAGAGCCAAGATAGGGAAGTGGCAAGAAGCAGAAGTGAGCCCAGTCTCTGCAAATCACCAATGGCCAGCAAAACTTGGGAAACTTCCAACTGACCACTTCTTAAGGATATGTTCTAAAACTTCAGCCCAAGTAGACTTAAGTTTGACCTTGACATTGACCTATCTGCAACCCAAGAGACCTCTGGACACTTTTGAGGTATACTCACGTACCAGCTAGCCATGACCTGGCATCATTCATGATCCCTCCCATAGGAACATCTCCTTTCTTCCCACACTGCCCCTTCCCAACCCAACTCCTACAGCAGAACTTTCCGAAGTGTAGTTCCAAAGAATCTTGCTTTAGGATTACTCCAAAGGCCTTGTTTAAAAAAAAAAAAAAAAAGGATTCCTAAGCCAGGCACAGTGGCTCGAGCCTGCAATCCTAGCACTTTGGGAAGCTGAGGTGTGTAAATCATTTGAGCCCAAGAGTTCAAGACCAGCCTGGCAGCAGAGTAAGACTTCTTCTCTAAAAAAAAAAAAAAAAATTAATTAAATAAAAAAAAAAAAAAAGTATTCCTGACTCATACCTATTGGATAAAAGTCTCTGGGGGTGACCCATAGAAACCTCAACTTTTAAACAAGGTTCTGTGGTGATTTCTACCCACATGATGTGTTTTGGGAGGCAATAATCTAAAGATATCCTTCAGCCAGTATTAGTCCTGGTAAAGACACACCATTCTATTCACTCTGCTTATGACAAAGAAACATTTGTCAAATGCCTCCACGTGCAAATCACTGGCTTGACCAGTGAGACTTTCATTCACAAAATTCTCAGGGAAAGGCACAGTACTTTAAATGTTTTCCTCAGGGAAGGTCATATTGTCAGATTTCCAACAGGTTTAGAATTCTTGTCCTTAGGACCCCTTTGCATCCCTACCTCCGTCCTAGGATGACTGAAGGATGCTACAGAGAACAGCATCTTAATCTGCACTTTCTCTTAATGTGGCTTAAGACAAAAAGACACCCACCATTTTTCACCCCAACAAAGACTTTCTGTGTCTTGGGGTTAGGAAGCCAAGAGTTTTAATGTGCTCAAGTGTCTCCAAATGGTAACATAGTGGGATTTGTCTAAAGGGCTTGCCCAGAGCTTCTTGAAAACAACTTTAAAAACACAGCAGTAATCGCTGCACTTGGGGAGGCTGAAGTGGGCAGATCACCTGAGGTCAGAAGTTCAAGACTAGCCTGGCCAACATGACAAAACCCTGTCTCTACTAAGAATATAAAAATTAGCCAGGCATGGTAGCATGTGCTTGTAGTCTCAGCTACTAGGGAGGCTGAGGCACGAGAATCGCTTGAACCTGGGAGGAGAAGGTTGCAGTGAGCTGATATTGTGCAGCTGCACTCCGGCCTGGGCAACAAAGCGAGACCCCATCTCAAAAATAAAATAAAATAAAACAAACACACAGAAGACCAGACTGCCATCCTCCATCACTTCTGTCTGCAGAAAAGAGGCTAGTTATTAGAAAGGGAAAGAAAGGTAGTCATGAAAGGGATAGGGAATGGGTAGGGAGTCACTGCTGTGATGAGCAGGATGGGAGAGATTTCAAAGCATTCCTACATCAAACACAACCCGGCAATCGGGGCCCCTCTGCTCTCATCTCCTGTGGAGAACTCAGCACCAGGACCCAGCAGGGCAAGTGACCATTGGGAATTCATGGCTTGACAAGTAATAAAATTAGTAAGACATTTCTCCCATATTCTGTGAACATCTAAGAGACAAACTTTAAAGTAACTCAAAATATGCTACATTCACATCTTTCTACATTTCCCCAAATAATATCTTCCAATCTCTCCTTAGATAATTATAAATTAAGATTATTTTAGAGTAAATTTATAGTATAGCTAAGACCTGTGTTAGAAATTAATCTCTAGTTCCTTTGGTTCGAGAATGTCTTTTCCCTAGCCTAATTTTCTCCTAACAAAATGCCCATACATAGTAAATCCTTGGTAAATATCTGTTGAATTTGAGTATGAGATGACCAGAGTCTTGACTTCCAATCTTCGGAGATTAAGGGAGTGGAGAGAAGTGTGAATGTAGCTTTCTTTATGCAATTATCAGAGAAATGCTATTGGGTTTGAACAAATATTGAACAACTCCTCCTCATTCTCACCCACAACTGTAAAAACAAAACAAAACAAAACAGTATTTTTAAAAACCTCACTCTTTTAGGACATTTTCTTCCCTCAGAAAGGCTAAATCTCCAAAATTTTACTTGATGGAGCTAGTGTGGATAGCTAATGGGTGCATCAAAATCAAGGTCTAATTATATCAGGAAGGACCTAGCCTTTGCCCTAGATGCTCAGCAGGAAAAACCTAGACTTTGTTGCCATGAAAGCTGCCAGGACACCAAGGCAGCCTGATTTTTCTGAAACCTTAGAGAATAGGCCCTTAATCTGAGGGGTTTTGGTCAGACTTGCCAGACAGGCTGACTTTTCTGCCCTAAACCTTGGGTTGCAGTTGGCTCGATGTCTTCCCCAAAGAGGTTTACAAAGCCAGTCTTCCTTCTTGACCCATGGGACCTCTGGGCTTAGGAGTTATGATATGATAAGTATTATTTGGGGGAATGCTGTGAAAGCTGGGACATCTTGCAGATAAAACTGGCTATTAAAATCTGGCCAGAGGTGGAGGAAGGGGCATTGTGAACTCAGCAGCATCTTATTTGCTGATACTTTTGCATAAACAGCAGAGAGGGAGAGCAGTGAAGAACATGTCTACATTTTAAGGCTGACCTAGCTCTGAAGAGCTTTATCATTTCCTAACTAGGGTGCTAGGGAAGAACTTTTATTTTTCTCCTCTTAAAAATTATTTAGGACCTTTGTCATCTGACTGGCTACACCACAAAACTGAAATAGCAAAATCAAGTTTGAAGGGCTATTTTCAGCACAGGGATTCCATTTCCAATCAAACTCAAGAACGCCAGCAGTGCAGGAACCACAGATCCCTTTAAATTTGTGCTCATTCCCAGGCATCCACCCTCTGTCGGCTCCCCTCAACCTGGGGACACCCCTTCTCCATACTGCAGCAAGTTCAGGTCCACCGGTAGTTTACATTTTGGCAGGGCTTTGTTTATTCACAAGTCCACATCCCTGGAAGGAACTGGCTCCCTGAGCTGTGATGGCTTCTATTCTAAAGACTTCCTTAGGGTGGAATTTTAGGCAACAGCTCAATCACTCCTTTATGACAAGTGGATCAGTAAAACAATAATAAAACCTCGGTTACCATAACTCAAGCTGTAATAGATTAAGTTTTCAAGGGTACTTGATATAAGCTCTGAGTAGCCTCTTTAGAATCTTTATTCACACAGGGTTTTAGGAAACCACCATTTTTCATTACTACCGTGTCTAAATAACCTCTATTTATCTAATTTGCTATTTTCCCACAGCCCCCCAAAAAGGGAAACATTAAAAGAAATACTCAAGGAAGTTTTAAAGTTTGTCATTATAAAGCTGGTCTTTGTAACCTTTCTACTCTTCATTTCCTGTGCCAGTTGCACTTTTATTTCCCGTCTCTCTACACTCAGTAAAACCATATTATCAAGGGAAAGACGTGAGCCCATTAACATCGTGAGCCCTCACATTTCACTAGCAAGAGACGACACAGCACTTATCTGATGGAGCAGAAGCTCTAATTGCTTCGAGGTACAAGTCCATCCAAACCTCTGAGATCTCACCCGTCCTCTGGAAGCCTTTGCGCCCTCCAGACAAGATCCTCGGTGAAAGCAAGCACCGCACCTTGCCTGTGCCAGCCTCCCAGAGAGGTTCCACTACCACCCTGGATGCTTTATTTCAACAACCCAGCCGGAGGGGAAAATCTGCTAAACTTCCCCACAAGGCAGAAACTTTATCAAAACCTGGCACTACAACACTGGCCCTCATCACGCTGCCACAAATTGCGAGGGATATAGAAAGCTGCGAAGTCACGTGAAAAGGAAGCCTAGTCAAAAAGTGAAGATGTTGTCCTGCCCTAGGCACACAGCACTCACAGCATAAAATGTAGGGCCATGAGTCATAGGAAAGGAAGAAGAAAGGGAAAAAACCAAGCATTTGCTCTAGGTTTAGAAGAAGGATAATAACATCAGTGCCCAGAAAACCGAATGCGCAGAGGACTCAGGAGAAGGGAAGAGGAATAACTTTACCTATCCTGGAGGTAGGCGAAGAGCCGTCTCCACCCTCCGCGCGCCAGGCGCCCGTTTAACCTTTTCCACGCCGCGAGCCCACACTCCTCCCCAGAGGGACTAGTCCCCCACGGTCCAGAGCAATAGCGACTCGCGCCCCTCCATCCCCTCGCCCTCACCCAAGCGGCGGGTCGTTCCTTTCTCCCCCCACCTCGCCCAATACCTGTCCCGGAGCAGGCGTCCTGCGCTCTCGCCCCGCCGTTGCCCAGGCAGCCCCCGGCCGGGCCACCTCTCCCCGGGGCTGGGGGGCGCCGGGCGGGGGCCCAAGGCTGCTTTGGCTAAGTTGGCGGCGGGGCAGGAGCAGGGAGCGAAGCGCCAGTCGGGACCTGGGCCATGCGGGGAGGCCGCCCATTGGCCGGCCAGCGCCACGTGGCCACCCCCGCCGGTATATTAGGCCACTATTTCCCTCCGTCTCGCTCGCCATGGCCCGGCGACGGCAGCTCGGGCAGAGAGGGTAGGCGGAGCGCCGCAGACGGCGGCGGTCCTGCCCAGCCTCTGCCCGGCTCCGCACTCCGGCCCCGGCCTGCGCCCTCAGGACATTGGGGCCGGAACCATGAGCTCCTACCTGGAGTATGTGTCGTGCAGCGGCGGCAGCGGGGTCGGCGGCGACGTGCTCAGTCTGGCACCCAAGTTCTGCCGCTCCGACATCCGGCCGGTGACTCTCCAGCCCGCCTTCTCCCTGGGCAGCGGCGACGGCGCCTTCGTCAGCTGTCTGCCCCTGGCCGCCGCCCGACCCACGCCTTCGCCCCCGGCCACGCCCGCGCGGCAGCTCGCACCGCCGCCGGCCGCACCCCAGTACGCGCCGTGCATCCTGGAGGGGGCCTCCGAGCCGGGCGCAGCACCTGCCGCGGCGGCGGGGGGCGCGGACTACGGCTTCCTCCGGCCCGGGCCCGCGTACGACTTCCCGGGCGTGCTGGGGCGGGCGGCCGACGACGGCGGGGCTCACGTCCACTACGCCACCTCGGCCGTCTTCTCGGGCGGCGGCTCCTTCCTCCTCAGCGGTCAGGTGGATTATGCGGCCTTTAGCGAGCCCGGCCCCTTCCCGGCGTGTCTCAAAGAGCCAGCCGATGGCCACCCCGGTGCCTTCCAGACCGCATCCCCGGCCCCAGGCGCCTACCCCAAGTCCGTCTCTCCCGCCTCCGGCCTCCCCGCCGCCTTCAGCACGTTCGAGTGGATGAAAGTGAAGAGGAACGCCCCTAAGAAAAGTAAGTCCACGGGCCTTGGATGGGGCCATCTGAGGTTGGGGACGCAGACTCCCCCCGGAATTGCGCTGGGAGCGCGGTGCCGCTGCCTCTCTAGACAGCGGTTGGGGTTTTGTGGAGGAGACGCGGTCCCGGGCGAGTTCCATTGAGCGTGCCTCGAGAACAGACTCGGAAAATGTGCCAGGCATTGAGAAAATTTCAGAAAGGAGCTCTCCGTGGAGTTTCTCCTGGCACAAACTGTGTTCCTAGGGACCCCGGAGGGCCACGCTGGGACTTCGATTCTAACTAGCTCCACTGCTAGCCCACATTCTGTCCCCGGCCTCTGGCCCCGCTGACGCCCTGTCTTTACGTTTCAGGCAAACTCGCCGAGTATGGGGCAGCTAGCCCCTCCAGCGCGATCCGCACGAATTTCAGCACCAAGCAACTGACAGAACTGGAAAAAGAGTTTCATTTCAATAAGTACTTAACTCGAGCCCGACGCATCGAGATAGCCAACTGCTTGCAGCTGAATGACACGCAAGTCAAAATCTGGTTCCAGAATCGCAGGATGAAACAGAAGAAAAGGGAACGAGAAGGGCTTCTGGCCACGGCCATTCCTGTGGCTCCGCTCCAACTTCCCTTCCCTGGAACAAGCCCCACCAAGTTTAGCAAGAGCCCGGGCAGCCCTTCTCAGTCCCAAGAGCCTTCGTGAGGCCGGGACTTGGGGCCAAGAAACCGTGGCCTGCAGAAGTCCCAGGCTACCCCCACCCCCGCCCTTATCTAGACTTAGGAGCTCAGTTTGGGAAGGAGGTGGGAGAACAGAAATGAGTAGGGATTTCACTTAGGAAATGAAGTACTTTAGTTGGCTTCTGGGTTCCAGACTATATATCCAGATATTAACTGGCTATCTCCTAAACCACTTGTTTGGTTCTGATTTGTGTCTTACCAGGGAAAAGGTGACCAGCTGCCAGTCCAGCTCTGGTGCTGTCTTTGCCTCAGTCATATGCAATTCTTGGTGCAGAGTGGCAAACCTTTAGTTGCTGAGTTCTGTCAGCCCTCTGATGTGCTCAGAAGAGCACCTGCCCAAAGCTGTTCTGGTTTTAATTGAAAGGACAAGGCTACATGTATTCAGCTTTTTGAGATGACCAAAGCTAGTTAGGGTTTCCTTGATATAGCTAAGCTGCTTCAATGATTTTCACATTTGCACTCCAGTTTTTTTTTTTTTTCCTTAAAAAGTGGTTTCTACCTCTCCATGTGCCTAAGTGAAGATACAATCTCTGTTTAGTTACTAGCTCAACAAATCCACAGAGTGGGTAAAGAGTAGAATCTGAACTGTATCTTGACATCAGTTATTCAAACTTGAATGTAAATATATACATTATGTATAGTTTTTAAAAGGTTTGCTTGCAACGACCTTACAAGTGACATTTAATGTCATAGCATGTAAAGGGTGTTTTTTTTTTGTAATAAAAATTATAGAATCTGCTGCTCTCTGCCTTCTTACACTCTTTCACCATGATTCACTTTCTTTAAAGTTGATTCCGTTTCCTGTACTTGAATTTACTTGACTCTGCTATGATAATTTATGTTGATAACTTTTTTTTTTTTTTCTTTGAGACGGGGTCTTGCTCTGTTACCCACGCTTGAGTGCAGTGGCACAATCTTGGCTCATCGCAACCTCTGCCTCCCGGGTTCCAGTGATTCTCCTGCCTCAGCCTCCTGAGTAGTTGGGATTACAGGTATGAGCCACCACGCCTGGCTAATTTTTCATATTTTTTTTAGCACAGACAGGATTTCACCATGTTGGCCAGGCTGTTCTTGAACTCCTGACCTCAGGTGATCTGCCCTCTTGGGCCTCCCAAAGTACTAGGATTGCAAGTGTGAGCCACCACACCTGGCTGATAACTTCTAAAAATAATATTTCTTACAGGTTATATACACACCCAGCAAGTTATGGACAATTATCTGAGTAGTTTAAGAGAGAAAACTACTCTGCCAAATGTCCATGTAACTATGGGAAATACTTTCCTTACCTACAGTGTCCTGGTTTTATGGTAGGTGTGTAGTCTGCACATTAACTCAAGTATTGGGTGTCTACTGTGGAATGTTGTAAAGAAAAGGAGACACTTAGGGAATATCTTATTCTTTTGTCTCCTGTCCTCACAAAAGGAAGAGGAAAAGTGACTTGAAGACTTTGTTTCTTGGTTAGTGTTCTCTGAGAAAGGCAGCTGCACATCAAAAAGTTCTCAATGGCTGAATTCCCATTTCCAAAGTCAAGAGTTACAAAGAAGGCTGGAAAAGGCTAGTAGTCACAAGCTTCTACTTCCTGTAACCCAGACTGAGCATCTGACTGAGACAAAGCACAGAAGGTGTCTTTCTGATTTCAAAAATGAAATATTTTCAAATAAATTATTTCAAAGAAGTACAAGCACCCAATTTGAAAGTGGACAAGAGAGTATGTGGTTAAAAAAAATCTCAAAACCTCTTCTCTGTTTCCACCCTAGCTCTCATTTCTCATTTCTGGAGGCATTCGTAGTTGACCAGGGTTTATGTAACCTTGCCGAAATATGAGAATAAAAAGATGCAATGTAAACACACAAAATCAAGTGGATACTTGGAATAATTTCTGGGAATAGATCATTTTCCTTATTTTATAGCTAGATCTTTAAGTTCTTTCTACAGTTCAACAGAAAGGCTTAAAGGCCCAAATAATTCAAATAAGAATCTCAGGTCTTTCAAGCTAGATTTCTAGATTCTAGTAGAATGTTTCAAATCTAATGATTCATAAATCTAAGCAACTGTGAAAGATTACCTTTCCTATAAAACAGCAATGTGATCAATGTGATTAGTCCTCTTAGAAAATTGAAGTTACACTCAAGTTCTCATTCTTTGCACCTATAGTTGAATGGAGTTCAAGAAATAAAATGATCAGCTCTAACCAACTCAGCTGATCAGACAGAGGAAAACGATATCACTTAAAAAGCCGGTCTGTCAATATTATTCTTATGTTTCCCCATCTGCCCTTCAATAACTTGATGCTAATTGAATCTTGTTTGAAACAACGGCCTCCCTCTGAGCTCTGCTGCTATTTGAAGGAACTTGTTAAAGGACTTGTGATCTGCTTGCTTACAGCCACCCCTGGGCTTCCCCTGCAGGGGTCTTTGACATGACAATGTTTCCTTTTTGATAAGCATTTAAATGTACACCTAAACAACAACAAAATACCAACGTGCTTGGTCATTTCCTTAATCTATCACCCTTTTCTCTGAGAAAATAAAGCTTTTCCTTCTGAAGCTAGTACTAGCACTTAGCCCTGATGGATGTCTTCCTTGATGAAGGTGGCTATTATGACATTCGTATAATGCTGTTCTATGAATCGGGCCAATATTAGCTATTTTTTGCCCAACCCCAGGGATCTTTAAAAGCTTTCTTAATGCAGATCACTGTACAGCTATATTCAGTATTAGGAAGAGTCCTCGCTGGAGATCGGGATGAACTAGGTGATCTCTGGAGGTCCCTCTCCCAGCAATGAAAATGCTACAATTCAGTGACTTCTGCATACTTTATTTTAGACTTATCATTTGAAGGGAGTTAGGTTCTAAGAGAAAGCAAATGTACTCTCTAGGATTACAGTGATACTGTGTTTATACAGGAAAAGAGGATTTTATACACTGTCAAATACATCTTGTCAGTGGAGATACCTAGGCAATGTGGACCATTTACAGAGCATTCCTTTCCCCATTATTCTGAGCCTTGTGTTATTTTGAGTCAAATCTCCATGAAGTATGAGGTTAGTACATAAACTGCAGCTATTCAATCCCATTTCTATTTTATAAGATTTCAAACTAAATATGCTAATTTACCCTCCAGCGATCTGTTGCAAGAATGCATACACAGTGGACAGTTCTGGCTGTTATATAACTATTCAGTGTTCCTTTGTCTTCACATAATGAGCATGTGTCTACTTTTCTGGATCAGGATAATTGGGAGTGAGGAAAAGGAAAACATTTAATAATAAATAAAATTCCCATAACTTGAGTACTAGCAAACAAGGGCTTTGCTGATATAAAAACCTAAAGCATTGTCACCTAGAGTTTCAAAAGATTAATTGTGTGTGATTTATGCTGCCTCATTCTCAAATATGGTGAGGCCCAACCCCAGAAGAGGTTGTCTGATTATCATGTCATCTGAAAAAAAAGGCAGCAGGCTCAGGAGAGTTGCATTAGCTCTGAAGTTCTTAATTATTTCTTATGGCCAAAGAAATGATCTTTATTTGCTGAATATTGAATTTGAAAACCTCGGGATCTAATCAAGTTCTGAGAGATGTTTAGTCTGACCACAGACCTCTCAACAAGAAAAATGCCCGTTGTTAAAACTTTATTTGTGGTTTTAAAGTAAAACCATCCTGGACATATCTCACAAATAATGATAAATATCCATCTAAATAGAAAGGAAGATGTTCATGGTTTTTACCTCTAATGTTTTCAAGTCATGAACGTGCAACAAATCTGCAAAATAACTCTATTTCAACATCTCATTTTGAATTGCTTATTAAGTTTGTTATTCAGAAATAAAATTTCAATAGAAACTGTTTAACTAAATTCAATAATGAATCAAGAGGACAAAAATCCTAAATGTTGGTGTGGAAGGAGGGTCTACTACTGAGCTTGTAAAGATTTCAACACAATCTCTTCTCCTTCTAGAAATCTTATTGATATATTTTGGAAAGAAGGGCCGAAGAGTAGTCATTTGGACTTGTAATAGCTAATAAACTGTTGCAAGTTAAAATTGACACTTTCAAGGCATTTCTAGAAGATACTAGACTCTTTAGCACACTGAATTCTTAGGAATTTTTCAGAGCCTAGGCTTATACAATTTGCGGAGACATCTGTAAGGGAAAAAAAAAATACAAAATTGTCAATACAAAATTCCCAGGATGTGGACTGGCTCAAGTTAGTGAAGTTTAAGTTTCACTGGTTTCATAGTAAATCCATACCTGCCCCTTCCTTGAAATCATTGCTTTTTCTTCACTGCCATCATTACCTATGAGATGATAGCAATGATTGGAGTCAGAGTCACTGTTTGTTTCTCTTCAAATGCATCAAATTAGTGGACAATGGGGACAAGGGCAAGTTGGCACTCTGTTCTACTCTCTTAGCATCTCAATCTCAGTGTGCTCTTCTGGGCTATACTGGCTGGCTGACTTTAGCCAGTGGACTTACTTCACTGCCTTAGAATGGGAACCCTATTCTAAGATTCCTAGAGGTTCTCTTCTGTTGTGTTTTCTTCTCAAAGATACGAACAGAAGAGAAAGATATAGCTGAAGACAATGCAACCACATTGTTAGTGTCTAAACATTTCCTAGGTTGGAACCGCTAAGGCCGAAGTAAAGGACGAAAAAATAACATCATTATTTTTTTCTTTTCTTAGAAATGGGATCTTGTTTTGTTGCCCAGGCTGGTCTCGAACTCTTGGGCTTAAGTGATCCTCCTACCTCAGCCTCCCAAGTAGCTGGAACTATAGGCATGTATCGCCACACCCAGTAAGAATATTATACTTAAGGGAGGAGACCTGGATTTCAGTTCCAGCTGTGTTTTCTGATTAAAAGGAAAAATAATTTTCCTGATCTCAGATTCTCCTATAAGACAAAGTGGGTTGGTATGGATGATCATTACATTCCCTTATCACCTTAGTATTTCTTCACAATGCTTCACTCTGCTGGTTATTACTGAGGAGTTTATTTAGTAGTACTGTAGCTCTGTAAGAATAATGTCAACAAGAGGCTGGGATTGAAGTAATATCTGAGACGTTTCAAAATTAATCTATCTGGTTTTAAAATCTATGTGCATATGTATATGTGAACTAGGTAATGTTCCTCATTAGTCGACCTGGTTAACTAAAAGCTAACGATGGTGATAGCCTCCAAAAAGACCACTTCCCTTTGAACAGGTAAACTAGATTCTAACAAGAGGTTTTTCAAATGGGTGTCAGCACTTCCCATTTGGATTCTCAATCTCCTTGTCCTTAATTCCATACTTCAAAGTTGACAACTTCCAAATAGAGAAGTGATATTGAATGTTTTCTCTACCTTTCAGATAAATGGGACTCTGTTCTGTTGAAGAAAAAAAATATGGATAAACAAATCTCTCCTCCTTTCCATTAGTCACCAAATCCTGTCTATTTCTCCCTCTCCGTTAGCTCAGTCTTCATCATTTCTCACTCAGCAATGAAACTGATGCCTTACTGGTCACTTTGCCTCCAGTCTCCTTCCCAGTCAATCCATTTGAAAGCCCTGCTTTCATTGCATCGTTCCACTTTGAACTCTCAGTAGCTCCTGGTAGCAAGTAGAAGAAACTCAGATGTCTTTAGCTTGGGATTCAAGGCCCTTAACACCTGTGTCCAGCCATTTTTTCCCTGATCATGTCCCACCACTGCCTGACACAAAAACTTTACCCCAGTTGGTGTGGACTGTTTATTCTCCCTGCAAGAAGAAACGGGTGCTTTTCTGCCTCTAAACCTTTTCTCATGTCATTCCTCTTTCATACTTACTCCTACCTTCTCTCTATCCAAAGTCATCCTTTGTGGCATAGCTCAAACCTCATGACCTCTATAAAACCTTTTTCACATCATCCTAATTAATTAATTAATTAATTTGAGATGAAGTCTCACTCTGTCACCCAGGCTGGAGTGCAGTGGCGAGATCTGGGCTCACTGCAACCTCCACCTCCCAGGTTCAAGCGATTCTCCTGCCTCGGCCTCTCAAGTAGCTGGGATTACAGGCGTGTGTCACCATGCCCGGCTAATATTTTGTATTTTTAGTAGAGACGGGTTTCACCATGTTAGACAGGATGGTCTTGACCTCCTAGCCTCGTGATCCGCTCGCCTCGGCCTCCGAAAATGCTGGGATTATAGGCGTGAGCCATCACGCCCAGCACATCATCCAAATTTAAAGCTAACTCCTCCGAGCTGCTGTAATATTTATTGTTTGTATTACCTGCTTAAGCATTTAGAATCTCCTGCCATATTATGAGAATTCTCCTGCCTTAGCCTGTCAAGTAGCTGGGATTGCAGGTGCCTGCCACTACACCCGGCTAATTTTTGTATTTTTAGTAGAGACAGGAGTTCATCATGTTGGCCAGGATGGTCTCGAATTCCTGATCTCAGGTGATCCACCCACCTTGGCCTCCCAAAGTGCTGGGATTACAGGCATGACCACTGCACCTGGCCAATCTCTTTTATTCTTACAAAAATTTATAATGCATTTTGTTTGTTGTTTGAGGCTTTTTAATATATTGTATTTGTTGCTTGTTATAGTTTTTGGAGTACCTTATGGAAACAGAACTCCTGGAGAAAGATCATTGAAACCAAAAGAGGTCTAACATAGGGTTTCTCTAGTAGCAGAAACTATAGTTAAATATAGTAGTTACCATGGTGAACCTTGGAAGCAGACAGTCTTGGGCACAAATCCTGGGACAGATGACTCAGTGTCATTCAGCTCTACATTCCTCCCTTAAAAATGGGAATATTAATGTCTCTACTTCATTGACTTGTGAGGAAGAACAGAGATAACACATGTGGATCATTTAGCACAATGTATAGTGTAACATTTGCTAATTATTAAGACAGAATGGGTGATGAGCATTGTGATAGGCATCTAGGATGGAAAGACAGGGGCTGAGGGAGAGAAATATTTACATATATGACAAATATGTGTTGAGTTCCCAGGTGCCATGAATAGACTATTACCAACACTAGGATTGAAGAGATACTGGAAGGGAAGAATCATTACAGGGAATATGGCTGGAGAGAATAAGTAAAGGTCTAGGATTATCATTATATTTAGCAAAATACTGGTGGTACATAATTACAGAGGAAAGAAAAATGACAGTTAATGAATGCTTGATGAGTGCAACAGCTGGGCACTCACTAAATTAAGATTCCAAGACCTTAGAAGAAGCCCAAGAGAAATAAAGGATGTAAGGGGTGTCATGCCATTACCACTGCTTCTAGTTTACTGGCTCATTCTGAGCATCACAGAAAACTTAAATCCATCACACTTTCATTCAGTTCTTTCCTGTCCAAAAGGACATGTGAATTCACATACATGGCACTTTGGGAGTCAAGAGCCATAAATTAGAATGCAGTGATGATTTACATGTCTTTGCTACATTGTAGCAACTCCCCCAGAGTTGAATTTATCATTCTTTAAAATAGAGAAGCTCAGGTTGTTGTGTTCTGTGGACATCAAAGTTAAAACAGGAGGGATCAACCACATTAACGCTTGTTGCTGCAGAAAGGAGAAATTCTTCCCTCTACCTACTTTGGCAGTAGGGAATTGTGAATTTTCTCAACTATGCATAAAACTGTAACTATTTCCATTGTGGGTTTATAAAAACCTACTCTTAAACTGGAAAAAAAATAAATAAAAGCTTGCAAAGGACACTTCGGGGTCTAATTAATGGCTGAAGGACAGTTCTAAGTAAATAGAAAGTATTTTATTTTTCCTGATAGCTTACGACCTGTCAAAATAGTGTTAGTATTCAATTGCCTTTATGAGTAATTACTCTATCATATGTAAATTTTTTCACCTCCTATTACATTTGAAACTTGAGTCACATTTCGAATATGTTAAGTGTGCTAGCTTTATGCAGGGGGCAAAAAAAAGAAACTATTAGCTTATGAAAGAATTGTAGGCTAGGCGCAGTGGCTCACGTGTGTAATCCCAGCACTTTGGGAGGGCAAGATGGGTGGATCAACTGAGGTGGGGAGTTCAAGACGAGCCTGACCAACATGGAGAAACCCCATCTCTACTAAAAATACAAAAAATTAGCCTGACGTGGCGGCACACGCCTGTAATCCCAGCTACTTGGGAGGCTGAGGCAGGAGAATCGCTTGAACTGGGAGGTGGAGGTTGCGGTGAACCAAGATCCCGCCTTCGTACTCCAGCCTGGGTGGCAAGAACAAAACTCCATCTCAAAAAAAAAAAAAAATGTAGAAAAGATAGATTCAACATAAGTATATAAAATGAGCTCCAAATGATGAATTAAAACTATAACATTTCTTATTCAAAGATAGCATACTATTTATCCCTAAAAATCTTAAATAGATTTTCTTAAATAGACTTTAAAATTTAAACTTCCTTGGGTTAACCTGCCAAGAAAGTCCAATACTCTTCTGTTTTGACAACAAATAAAAGCATACATACAACCAGAATAATCTATCTTACTAGCAGCATATGGTTCCTTTGGAAACTTTAGAAACAGCTGTGTTTGTGTCTCTCAAGATACTTCAGAATTGTCACATGGGGAAGCTATCTGAGAATTGTCAAAGTCTGTTTTTATTAAAGGTTTGTAATTTTTGGCTTGGCCCTTGATTTTAAAAAAATTATATATTTTAGAGGACAGTGTTATCTCAACTGGTTCCATGTAAACACAAACAATTGCAACTTAGATATTTTATTACACCAATGAACTGAATTAACTTTCTTCTGAATGAACTAAGAGGAATAAAGATATTGCTTTGTACCTCTCCCTAATTCAACATGTATCACAATGACAAAGGTAAGCTAGCTCCAATTCATATGTAAATAAAGACTAAAGGTTTCAGATGTTCCATTTCTGCCTCCTTCCAATTTTAGTTATAAAACATAATTATCATTTGGAGCTCATAGTGAATAGCTTTGGCTTAAGGCTTTCTCAATTAAGATTATGTAGTATTAGGGTCGCTTGTTTATTTATGTACTTATTTATTGTTTTAAAATTAAAGACAGGATCTACTATGTTGCCCAGGCTGGAGTGCAGTGGCTATTCGCAGGCACAATTATAGATGACTAACTATAGCCTCTAACTGCTAGGCTCAAGCCATCCTCCTGCCTCAGCCTCCCCAATAGCTGGGACTACAGGTGTGTGCCACCATACTCAACTGGTTTATTTTATTTGTTCTATTTTTAATTTTAGGAACACTTTAATAAAGTTCAGCAACACATTTAGGTTGCTAAAAAATCTAAACTTATAAATAGTTTTCTCCCACACTCCTAGAAGGCTTTCTTAGAGGTTGCTCTCTTAGTGAAGAAACAGTTATCTGTTAGTTTCATCTGTTTCTCTCTCTTATTACATTTAATTAATGTAAATTTAATATTTTTATTTAAAAATAGCATGCATGATATGTATCCAGTTTTATAAAATTGTGTACCAAGTTATCTATGTATCTGTCACTCCTGATATCTGAGTATCTACATAGAGTTATCAAGAAAATGTTCACCTAGTATTAATGATGGTTACTTCTACATAGTAAGATTTTGTTGACTTTTTTCTTTGTAGTGATTTTCTATTTTGCTTAAAATTTAAATCATCAAATGTAGAAATAATAAAGTCATTACTTTCAAATATAAGAAAAAGGGCAAAATTCATCTGGTAGCCGCAGTCATTTCGTTTATTTTTGCCAGTGGAAAGTCCCGGAGGAATTAGATAATGCTTCTCATGTGCCAATTCTTGAATAATTAAATAAAAATGTCTGTGATATACATGGGTGTACACATGAGTCAAATAAATGATAGATAAGGTCTATCATTCATTTCTTCAACAGGGAATTGAGCATTTGAGTGTCACATATGTTCAATTTTCATCCTACCAGCTGGAAACAAGTTCTGAATTGTGCTGATAAAAGCAGAATTCACGATTAGCAAATCAATAAGAAAAGTATACCTTTAGCTTAAGTAAAATGGAGAATCCAAGAAATGTGGGAAACTATTCTGTTTATCATTTTTCTATATTTATAATATAAAATTAAAGAAATGTTAAAAGCAAGTTTATAAAGATATAGGCAAACTTTTAAAAGAATGCATATTCTTAGTAAGCTTTGCAGTTTTCTGGGGAGCAACACTAAAATATTCTTTCATTTTTGTTGTAGTAAGATTTATAAAATTTGATAGTTGTATGTGAGATTAACACACATAAAAACACAAGTGTAACTAAGCCTCAAGAAGGTTAGTAAGGGTTAAGTAACCATGATAAGAAAATGCTAATCATGTTGCTAGTTTTATTTAGAAGTTGGCTTATTTCACTAGCAACTTGATCCCTTGAGGTATTCCTGAGAGGACTGAAAACAGATTTTTTCTTTTTTCAGATTGGGTCTCACTTTGTTGCCCAGGCTGGAGTGAAGTGGCGTGATCTTGGCTCACTGCAGTCTTGACCTCCCAGGGCACAGGTGATCCTCCCATCCCAGCCTCCTTCCTGAGTAGCTGGGACTATAGATGCGTACCACCACACCCAGCTAATTTTTTGTAGAGACGGGATTTTGCCATGTTGCCCAGGCTGGTCTCAAACTCCTGAACTCAAGTGATCTGCCTGCTTCAGACTCCACAAATGCTAGAATCACAGGTGTGAGCCACTGAGCCTGACTGTCAAATATGTCCTTTTTCTAATGGTATTAGGTATCTTCATTTGGCTGAAATTGTTTAAATCCTGTGGAGGATCTACTATATAGTTGCCACTGTTTTGGCTTGCCCAGTATTCATTTTCTGTCCCTCTAACAACCTGACACTTTTTCTGTGGGAAAAGGAACAGCTGATTCCCATGCCCATGATGGTAACACCTGCTCTGGAGCCTATTCCAGAGTTACATTCCAGGTGTTGCTGTTGTCTCCTGGGTGTGGAGTACCCTCTGAACCTAGTTTCCTAGCCCTCCTGGAGATAACTAAAGTTAATCATTTTTCCTTTTTAAGCTACCTTTAGTGGGTCCAATGTTTGCCACTCAGAGCACAGTGTGATGCACTGCCCTCAAGGAACTTACAAACTCAGTAGAAAGGGAAATCAGATAAGTCCAAAAATAACGTTAAGTGCTTTATTAGTGCTTCACACGCTTACGACTGTGTCCACGCAGCACAGAATGAAGTGGCAGGATGGCAAGCATCCAGTTGTGTTAACAAATTTGGCAGTGCATTGAAAACATAGGGCTACAATGTCGCTCATAAGATCTCTGGAGAAGGAAACTCCACAACTTCTACTGGTAACTTGCTGCTAGTTACTTCAGAGATTCTGGCAATGGAGAAATGAAGTCATTTTTCCCCCCTCCATCTCTTTTGGTTCTTAAGCACCTTCCTTCTCAGCTCAAAGTGGGAATTTTAGACTAAGTGATGACAAGGATCCCAATACTGATTGCTCTGGCTTAGTTTCATGGTTGGATTAATTTTAATTCCTTCTGTTTCCAAACCCTTCTGTGCTCCACATTGTTACTTTGTATACCTGTTTATTATAGACCAATTGCTGTTTATTGCAATTATCTGTATCCACGTCTGTCTCCTCCAGGGCAGGAGCTATAACATATTCATCTTCCTAGCTCTAGCTTCTGTACCATATTTACTTTTGTGTATTGGGTATTATGCTCATTTTACATATTGTAATTGCTGAAAGGATTTTTTTAAAAGACATGCCTGTGTGCCCACTTTGGTCCTGCTAGAAGGTATTATAACCCATGCTTGGGTTATAGTGATGAAGTGAGAAAGCCTGTCTCTGTCTCTTCTTTTTCTGAGACTCTTCCAGCCACTAAGGGCCTCTCTGTAAGCCTACCAATACTGTCCAGTCAGCAGTGGATTAAGGCAGCTCTAGGTTCTAATGAGCAGTGTTCTATCTTAACCTCGCTGCTTTTTAAAACTATACACAAAGTTTAATGCACTCTTTTGCATGTATGTTACATTTTACAATCAAAAGAAGTTAAATAATGCACATTAAAAAATATGACCTCTCCTAAACATACCAGCTTTCCCTCTGAGTGAGAGATAAGGCTGGGTCGATATGTTTCAAGCTTCTGGAGACAAGAGTGAGACACTGAGAGTGTAACATCAGATGATATTGTAAGATGGATTTACATCAGAATTGTAAAATGGATTAGACTGGAAGAGGCAGAAGTCAGAGAGGCCATTTAGGGATTCATTTCAATGGCCTTGATGAGAGATGATGAAGGCTTGAGGCAATGAAGACAGAAAAACATAAAACAGGCACTCTGGAGGAAAAATGGGGAGGAGTTAGTGACTGATGCAAAGAGGAGAAATTTATCGTAAAAATATATATAAAATAAAACTTACAACTTTAACCATTTTAAAGTGTATAATTCAGTGGCATTAAGTTCACCCAACATGGCACACTGCAACCTCTCCCTCCCAGGTTCAAAAGATTCTCCTGCCTCAGCCTCCTGAGTAGCTGGGACTACAGGCTTATGCCACCATGCCAGGCTAATTTTCGTGTTTTTAGTAGAGATGGGGTTTCACCATGTTGGCCAGGATGGTCTCCATCTCCTGACCTCATGATCCACCTGCCTCAGCTTCCCAAAGTGCTAGGAGTACCAGCATGAGCTACTGTACCAGCCAATATGATTCTTCTTTTAAGCAAAATGGGTACAGCTTTGAAACTGTTGACAAATTTCATGATAATCACTGTCATCTGGCTGGGCAGCAGTTTTAGTGGCTGCTGCCTCTTCCAAGTTACTGTGTGCAATAGCAATGTTATCTCCTTGTGATTTCCTGTCTCCGTCTTCAGAACGTATTGAACAATATTAATTCATGTGGTTGTTTTGAAAAACAGGTTTGTCATTACAAATACAATACAGGTTGGGAGTGGTGGCTCATGCCTGTTATGTAATCCCAGCACTGTGGGAGGCTGAGGCAGGAGGATGGCTTGAGCCCACCAGGAGTTCAAAACCAGCCTGGTCAACAACGTGAGATCCTGTCTCTACAAAAAATTAGAAAATTAACCGGGTGTGGTGGTGCGTGCCTGTAATCCCAGCTTCTCAGGAGACAGTGGCAGGAGGATCCCTTGAGCCCAGGAGGCTGAGGCTGCAATGCACTGTGATTGCATCACTGCACTCTAGTATGGGCAATAGAGGGAGACCCTGTCTAAATAAATAAAGAAAAGAGAATAAAAACAAATATACAATATACTTATTTTCAAGTTCTTATTTTGCTTTAAAATGTTTATTAGTCTGTTTAAAAGCTAGTGTAAGATCTTTATAGATACATTAATCAACACATTCACTTGCTCATTTTTCTTTTAATTTTAGTTTTCAAAAACACCCAAAGGCTACATTCATTACAAGGTAATGGACTGCAAAATCTTATTTAATTGCAATGAACATATTTACTGGAGTTACAGAAAAGGAAAAATATGTAATTCTGTACTTCTATCAATTTAAAAGAATCAAAATAACCTCTGGTAATGAGCAAGAGAGTGATTCTCCACTCTCCTTCTCTGTCTCTTCTTCCTTTCTCTCCTCACTCTAGCTTTGCAGATTTTAAGAAAGCAGGAGACCCTGGGCCAGAACATCTTTTGTACTTAGAAGACCCTGGAGACCTGTGGTTCAAAACTCTTGGGAGATGGATGCATCTAACACTTTCCTAGCTTGATTCTGATACAGTGCTTTAGAGTGACTCACCAGTAGCAATTTCTAGAGCCTTCTGCAAACTAAGAATGCTTAGCAGCTTAATTGTCCAGAGGCACCTTGGGCCATGAGCAGTTGCAATGGCTGTGAGTTATTCTAGCGCATTCTCTACTCATCTCTAAGATGGTGCGAGCCTTTTTTGAGGTGACTAACTATGGGCTTACTCAAAGTAATGGTCTTATTTATGATTCATGAATGGTCTTATTTTAACAAAATATTTTCCTCAGAAATTTAAAAGTAATAATTAAAAATAGACAAATCATACAAATTCAGGAACACTTTGTACATTTCAAATTTTCTAGCAGATCCTTATACCATTACAGATACAACTATATTTAATTCAATCTAAGAGGGTTACTTCAAACTGAATTTTCCTGTTGTCTATTTCTGGTTCCTCAGGGATCCTATAAAAAAAATCCAGGGAAATTCCTTGCTGATTGCGGAGATATTAGACTGCAACATATGGTCCACACATGTCATTAGTATTCCTCTAAGGAAAAATGCAAAGGATTATATTTATAATAGTGGGTATGTGTTCAGTGGTTTGGGATGACCCAGGAGATTATTTGATTCTTCTTGTGGAATTTTCTATAGTTAAAAGATGAATCCAGAATTCTGACTGTCTGGTGTGGACATGAGTCTATCTGTAAGTTTTTGCAGGTGTGAAGGCCTGCCAAATTTTCATTAATGGGTAGTGTTTTAAAACCTATTTTTCCTCCTCTTAATGGGGAAGATTTTCTGAGTTTTGCAGATATATTTTAGAGGAATCTTTAAAAATTTTTATTTATTTTTTATTTTTTAAGACAAGGTCTTACTCTGCCACTCAGGTAGGAGGGCAGCGGCATGTTCATAGCTCACTGAAATCTCAAACTCCTGTGCTCACATGATCCTCCACCTCAACCTCCTGGGTAGCTGGGACCACAGGTGGGCACCACCATGCACAGCTATTTTTTAATTTTTTTTTTCTAGAGATGGAGTCTCGCTCTGTCACCTAGGTTGGAGTCCAGTGTCACGATCTCAGCTCACTGCAACATTTGCTTCCTGGGCTCAAGTGATTCTCCTGCCTCAGCCTCCCGAAGTTAACAGAGATGAAGTCTCACTATGTTGGCTAGACTGGTCTTGAACTCCTGGGCTCAAGCAGTCCTCCTGCCCCGGCCTCCCAAAGTGCTGGGATTACTGATGTGAGCTACTGTGCCTGGCCTAGAGGGGTCTTTCGATACAGGTGCCTTCTCAAATAAAAAAGTAATTACTCATAAATTATATGTCATTGACCCCCAAATAAAATGAGTTGAGCCTATGATAGTATTACTAGTTTTGCATCTCCATTAAATAATTCTGAATTTCATTTCTTCTTGTCCTGATGCTTTACCACAATTATATTTTACCACATATGATGGTGATGGTGGAACTAGAGAATGGGTGTCTTAGTCCATCCTGGCTGCTATACCAAAAGTGCCATAAACTGGGTGGTTTATAAACAACAGAAACTTATTGCTTACAGTCCTGGAGGCTGGGAAGTTCAGAATCAAGGAGCTGGCAGGCTGGCGACTGATAAGAATCCTCTTCCTCACAGGCAGCGCCTTCCTTCCAGCTATGTTGTCAGATGGTGGAAGTGGCGAAGAAGTTCTCTCAGGCCTCTTTTAAAAGGGGATTAATCCCATTCACATGGGCTTTGCCCCCATGGCTTAATCACCTCCCAATGGCCCTACTTTTAATACTATTACATTGGAGATTACGTTTCACATAGGAAATTGGTGGTGGGGAGAAGGAGGGCACAAACATTGAGACCATAGCGATGGGACATGATTTCTAATGAAATTCTGACACTACCTCAATCCTGGGAGGCCATGGCTGATAAGCCAGAATCACTTGCTGCTTTGGTCCACGGCCTTGGCTAATGAGGCCATCTCAGAAACTTCACTGTATCTTCCCCATCTTCTGGTAAAATAAATATTCTGCAATATAAATTTGTTTTGCATGTATCCAACTTAAACCATTAACGTCCTGAGGAATGTAATGCCTTCCAACAGGCTATACTTGGCCTTTTCATCTGAACATCCTACTCTCAACTCAACATCAATATCTCTTGCCCATCTCACCCCTCCAATAAACTTGGTCCCCTTCCCAAAATTGCCGGTCTGCTGTCACTTGAGTGACAACTATTTCTGCTCACTTCTAGTCTCTCAGGTGGGAACTGTGGGGAAGTATACTTTTCTTCACTCTCGTACACTGCTTCTTTTTACGTCCTTTTATTTTTCTCTCAACTGTCTGTATTTGCTTTCCATTTTCCTCTTCTTTGACATCACATGTGAAGTGTTAATTCTGGCTATTTTCCACAACTTCATGTCCTCATCCAATTCAGCCTCAATCCCACTGCCAGCAATTCGTCATAAACCATTTCCTTCTCTCAATTTTGCTGCTGTCCTGGACTCTAGGCATACTACTGCAAGCTTAATTTATTTTATCTCGCTCTTAAGGGTCCCTTCTTGTAAGAATCTTCTCAATCTGTCCAGACTGATTTCTTATTACTGCCAAAATAAATCTTTTACTTCAAAGTGAAGTTATCTTTAAGAGATGGGATCTCATAGTGTCACCCAGACTGTGATGCACAGTTATGTTCATAGCTCACTACAGCCTCTGACTCCTGGGCTCAAGGGATCCTCCCTTGTAGCTGGGACTACAGGCACATGCCACCACACTGGCTAATTAAAAAAAAAATTTTTAGAGATGGTGTCTTGCTATGTTGCCCAGGTTGGTCTCAAACTCCTGGCTCAAGCTGCCTAGGCCTGCCATGTTGCCTGAATTTCAGGTGTGAGCTACAGCACCCAGCGTTGGTCGGGTGGATTTTCCATTGCCTTTTATTCATATTGAACTCTTATTTGATTCTGATTTTTTAAGGCTTTTTTATTCTTTCTGAAATATTTCTTTTCCAATCCTCCAAATCCACAAATTTAGACCTCTGACTATTCTTTCTCACAGTAGTGTCTTCCTTTCATGCACTTTAAATCAACAAAACAGATCAGAACCATAAAAATGTATTCACATCCTTTGATCTAGTAATTTCAGTTCTGGAACTGTATCCTAGGAAATTAACAATTAACAAGTTAAAAAAAGCTCTTATACACAAAATTTCTCCTCCCATCCAATATTATTGATGATAGTGTTGAAGAATAAGAAACAAATTACATGTTCAATAATGGAAAGAGATAATTAGCATACATCACTCTATGAAAAATTTGAATGCACAAAATAAATATGATAAAGACTATGTGATAACATACATTTAAAAATATAAGTTAACTCAAAAGTAGGAACAGAATGTAATGCTGTATTTGTATAAAGATTTTAAATCATGGAAATTTTAAACAAGCTTGATTATTCCCTTTTTAAAATGGTGAATAAAGATAATTTAACAGTAGAGACATTTTTGACAAAAGAAAAACACATCCATAACAAATTATTTAAGTACATAAATTCAAATTTTTGTTTAAAATATTTAAGATATCTTACTTGCCTATAACATTCTACTAACTTTATATGTCACTTAATTCTTACAGTTTACCTGATGAGGCAGGGATTATTAGTTACATTGTACTAATGAAAAAGAAAAGCAGGCCCAAAGAAGTTTAATTTTCCCAGGATCACAAAACTAGGAAATCATAGGTTAAAAATGTTCAGCTGATTCTGCTGCCTGACAATCTGAATATGAAACGAATTTACACACATCTCCATTCCTAGAGAAATGTCCATTGTTGAGAACTTAATTATTAAGTAGTGTGACGATTATAAACTCTAAAAAGTAGAGGACAAGAGAATATGGAAGAGAAGGAGAGAAAGAGTTTAGAATTATTTACATGGACTTCTTCCTAAGATTAGTCAGAAACACTTGGTGAACAGGTTGCCTTCTGGGAGCTCTGGTTCACTGTTTTAGCTTAAAGTTTATGATTCAGAGGTGATAATAACAAAACTGTTCAAACCATTGAGTGATTTGCTTAAGACATAACCTATCCTCAAAGTCAGACAGAAGATTAGATGCTACCATCTTACTCCTGCAGACCAGCAGTTCAGCTTAGTACTTTGTGACAGTTTGGTTTCAAGTAATCTTTCAGCCCCAAAGGTAGTTGCTTGTCCAGTTTGGGGGTGCTTCTGGAACGGAATAGCTATATTTTATGTATGGATCATAAGAATCTATGGGATTTTGGCAATCTTTGACTGCAAATAACACTTTGATCTGCAAAATAATCTTATAAAAATAATGTTGGTAATAAGCTAATTTTACTGAATTCATAGCCCTGCTAGCAACTTGGAAAAGAGTATTTTAGAGATCCATGCATTTGCCCCTGAGATTTAAAAACACAGATTCCTGATTGAAGAGACGAGAACAGGTGAAATGTTGTTGATTTTCTTCCATGCAATTCTAGCTGTAAGAGATGGCCTAGACACCATGGATGAAGTGCTAGTGAGAATCTGGATCTCACAGTAATTCAGATATTAGGTCAAACTTTCGTCATCCAAACCATACTGTATTTTTCAGAGCTTACTGACAAATAATGCCATTAATCAAAAAGATAAGGTTTTGCATGCCTAAGAGACTCAAAATCTATTTCACACTGCTGTGGGCAGAAAAAAGTTTGGTGGTCAATTTAGTTACTCACGAAACACCAGTAGATAATCCTCAGAACCATCCCTGGGGGTAGAATGAATTGGGGCAATCGTTCTTAGAGAGCCCTTTGTGGCTAGAGTGACCAAGATGGGCAAGGAAGGAGTGGGTATCTGTTGTGTGAGAGGAGGGCTGAATTAAGAAGGTGGCACGGAAGCTCACGTACAGCCAGCTCTTACCAAGGTAAAGGGAAATGCAGCTGCCGCTCTCCCTTCCCCTGCACACAATGCAAGCTTCCTGTTGCATTGTTCTGACTTTTTTTTGCTCTCAAGTCTCTCCACTGGGTGGGGAGGTAGTAGGGAAATCTCAACTTTGCCAGAGATGATCACAGATGCTGTTGCGCACGTTGGAGAGGCAATGCACTAGTTAAATGGGTGGTTTTGTGAAAACCTTTTCTTGGCACAAACTGAGAAGTCCAAGGTTTGGGAATGCCTCATGTCCACCAGCACATCTTAGTACTGTTACCAACACCTTGTTAAATAATTCAGTTGTGAAGTATTTGCTAATGTGGCATTAAAATCCCAGATAATTTTAAAAAAATGAACCACTATTTAAAAATTATATATGAACTACTGATTTTCAAAATGAGTTTCTTCCTAATGGTAACACCATCTATATCTACCCTAGTTTTTGAAATTATGTTTCATTACAGTTGGACAATCCATAAGTCCTGTTCAAGACAACCTATGTTTTAGAGAGACTTACTAATGTCACCATTTTAGATACTCCTTCATTTTAAACTAGAGACCTCTTGATTTTAATTTACAGTTCTTAATGTGAGCCGCTTCAGGGGACAGGAAATTATAAAATTAGTAAGGGTGCAGAAAATGACTAAGAACATTCACCAACTCTTCTGTCTGAAAATCTTAACTCTGTGGTAGACAGGAGAGGATTGGGTCTCTTTATTTATTTATTTATTTATTTATTTATTTATTTATTTATTTTCTTTAATACTTTTAAGCCTACCTAAAGTCTATTTTTCTATGACAATTTAAAAACAAATATGGATTCTAAACATATTTTGAGAATTCTACTCATTTGGATAATTTTCAAGCTAGAAAAATGCTGATTCAACTCGGGGGTTTTCTTAGCTTATGTTTGCTAAAAAATCATGCAATATTTTACTTTTGATATATAGCACATGAGCAATGTATAGGTTACAGGCCTAACTATGCTATTTGGTGAGTTTATTACGGAGAAATTTTGGTTTGTCCTGTCATATGGGTTGAAATATTGAATGATGTTATTTTTAATAAAATGATGACTTTTGGCTATCATTTTATTTCTCCTTCACTAGGATATAAGCAGAGTCAGATGACTTTCTTAAGACTGTAAAGAAAAAACCCTATTATTCTATCAGTGACCTTTGGCAAGCAACTGATCTCTTGAACTCCTCTTGTCTCTAGAGTGTTTGACCAAGAATTCTTCTGGTCAAGCCATCGACAATCCAAATGTCAAACAACAGTGTGGCCATTTTTCATCTCAAGATAAGTGTTTCTCCAATAAGATGATCAATTGGTCTTATTCACATTACAACACACCTCCCTGTGTGTTTTATGTCATACGAAGATCTCTATAGTCCTATTACCTTCTTATTAAAAAACCTCTTCATTTAGATTTCAGGCTGTTGGAACACATAATCAATCCAAGCCCACCTCACGTATGACCTATGTGTATTGACATTTGCATTATACCAATACATTCTACAAAGGTGGTATTATTTTCTAAAAAATCTCTGTTCTCAAGGATATGAACTGAAGTTTTTCATAGAAATGTCACATACTTGATAAAAAATAAAGTTCTAGGAATGGTCTTTTTACTGAAGCAAAACTAATTTTATTACAATTCCTTAGAATTCTTTTTTTCACTTGGAAATAAAGTAAGTGAAAAAAAGAATTCTAAGGAATTGTAATAAAATTAGTTTTGCTTCAGTAAATGCTATATAAGACTGAAATTTGTCTTTTTTTTTTCTTTTTTGCTAGAAAGGCACTTAAGATACTGTACTTTCTTCTAGAGAAAAACCTAATGTGGGAAATATTCATTTTACATTTTGAGACAAACTCTCAGAGCATCACTCTGCAGTACTTTTGGAAACTTTTGACTCCTCTTTGGGATTGTGCGGATACAGCTAAAACCATAACTTCAAATCCAGCCTCATTTAAAATATAAACCACTAAAAAAAATTCTTGTTAATGGTAACATCATCCACATCTACCCAAGTTTTCAAATTATTCTCTATTACAGTTGGGCAATTTATAAATCCTGTCCAAGAGGCACCTACATTTTAGAGAGGTCTATGAATACTATCATTTTAGAGATTGCTTTATTTTACTTATTTATTTTTTTGAGATGGAGTCTCACTCTGTTACCCAGGCTGGAGTGCAGTGGCCAATCTCAGCTCACTGCAACCTCTGCCTCCCAGGCTCAAGCAATCCTTCTGCCTCAACCTCCTGAGTAGCTGGGATTACAGGTGCCCACCACCACAACCGGCTAATTTTTTTGTATTTTTAGTAGAGATGGGTTTTTGTCATGTTGGCCAGGACAGTCTTGAACTCCTGATCTCAAGTGATCTGCCTGCCTTGTCCTTCCAAAGTGCTGGGATTACAGGTGTGAGCTACCGTGCCTGGCCTTCTTTATTTTAAATTAATGTGATTTTGACCGATTGCTGTGGCTTACACTTGTAATACCAGCACTTTAGGAGGCCGAGGTGGGTGGATCACCTGAGGTCAGGGGCTCAAGACCATCCTGGCCAACATGGTGAAACTAGATCTCTACTAAAAATACAAATTTGGCCAGGCATGGTGGCACGTACTTGTAATTCCAGCTGCTTGGGAGGCTGAGGTGGGAGAATTGCTTTAACCTGTGAGGCTGAGGTTGCAGTAAGCCAAGATCATGCCATTGCACTCCAGCGTGAGTGACAGAGCAAGACTCCATCTCAAAAAAATAAAAAATAAAAAATAATTAATTAACTGATTTTTTTTCCTTGGAACATCTTGCTCTGTCACTGTGGCTGGAGTGCAATGAATGGTGTGATCTCACTCACTGCAACCTCTGCCTCCTGGGTTCAAGCGATTCTCCTGCCCGAGCCTCCTAAGTAGCTGGGATTACAGGCACCTGCCACTACGCCTAGGTAATTTTTTGTATATTTAGTAGAGACGGAGTTTCACCGTTTTGGCTAGGCTGGTCCCTAACTCCTGACCTCGTGATTTGCCCTCCTTGGCCTCTCAAAGTGCTGGGACCACGTTTGGCCTAATTAACAGAATTTTAAAATACCCTTTCTGAGAATGTTACTGGATAGGTCAGAGTGCTTACACCTCTGAATCTGAACTGTTTCAAATCATTTTTGGAAGCGTAATAAAAATATATGACTAAATATATACGTATGTGTGTTATCTGCATAGTGAGAGAGAAAAATAGTTCCATGTTCATGTCTATCTTAACAGAAGTTAGATATTTGAAACATTTAACATATTCAATGCAGCTGGCTTAAAATAATATCAGAATACTTTCGTACATTTTAAAGTGAAACAGCAGTTCCAATGAGCATTATAAATAGAACAATCTTCACTGGTTCACTGGTTTATTAATTCTTTCTTTCCTATGATGGGCCAGTGACAAGCACCTATTCTGGGCCAGATATTGTACAAGGCACTGGAGATACAAAGATAAATGGCAATTTGTGCCCTCCTGGAGATTTTTTTCCTCCTGAAGTTTTAATGTTTAATTTCATAGCGCTTTTATTAGGAAGGAAAGGCAAGAGAGGAGAGGAGGAAAATGTCTAAAAAAGGGATGGAAGCTTGAGTCAAAAGCTATTCAGCTTTCCTTGGGAGGTTCTCAACCTATTCCATCATTATAATTGTCTTGCTTCTTTACTTTTCTAACTGAAATGAAACATACCCCTTTTCTCTTATATCAAGATATGATTAATAATCAAAAGACAAGTATGTGAGACCTGGATTCAGATGGATATGGGCAGAATGTTGATTCTGCTACCAACTCAATTGTACCTTTCCTGAATTTACATAATTAGCCTGTCTGTGTATTAGTTTCCTCATCACAGAATGAGAATAAAAATATCAGTTGGTCCTTGGTAAAAGCCGATTCTTTCCTCTTCTAGTTCCTTCTTTTCCCTTTGACCACTGAATAGCATTGATTTGAAAATAAGGCTCCAAACAAAATTGGAAATAATTGAAACCTAAGAATTGTATCTTTCAAATGATGTAGCATAATTGCTAATTTTTCTGTTTTATAAGATACGATGAGATGAGAGAGGAAAATAGCTCCATGTTCACGTCTTTCTTAACGGAAGTCAGAAATTTGAAACATTTAATATATTCAAAGCAGTTGGCTTAAAATAATAACAGAATACTTTCTGGAGTGAAAGTGATGTCAGGGCCTGCTAAACCCTTGGTCTGGCTGTACATTTTTGGCACTGATCCAGACTAAATATAGCAAGTCTTGCTTCTTGGGTCAATATAATTTCTAATCCTTAAGTTGAACGGGCCAACCTTCCCAGACAAGACTTAATTCATAAATGCATTTAGGTAGACATTGGATATATCTAACAATGCATCATCAAGTGAAAACAGGTCATCAGCATTAGCTCAGCTAACTAAAAGGAAACTTGCATTAGGAAGCCAGCAATCTCACTAACAAATCCTGCTGGGGATTGACTAAATATAACTGTGAATTGAAAAAAAAATTAAAAATAGAGTATTAGGGATATATTCTCCCACTGATAGTTGCATGTAATTCCCCTAAGTGTTAATGGAAGCTGCGCAAGTGCATCACCAGAAGAATATGCCTCTTAACAGCCACAGTCATCTGTCAGTCTTCCAATTCACAGACACTTAAAAGTGAAAAAAGAAAGAAAATATCATAGCATTTTCAAAGCTTTTTAAGCAAGAGAAGTCCATCTCTTTTTACTCACCAGTTCACCACACCATAGCCTTCGCTTTAAATGGCTAAACTGTTTGGAATCACAGGTTCTCATCCCTGGAGAATGGATTTTGCTCTTTATCTTTCTAGATAATATTAATGGGATTTCATCTAACTTATTCTATGAAGGACAAGCTTTAAAATGATAGGCCTCTCTGATTTACATGGGCATTAAAGGACTTTTTTTTTTCCCCTAGGCCAGAATGTCTCTAAATTTCGGGACTTAAAGAAAGCTGAGAACAGGCTTTGTGTTCTCAGAGTATTAGTAAAAGGTAAATGTCTTTGTTTTCCATTCAGTTTTCAATGAAATAAACATGTCTGTATTTTCCAATTTCTCCACTAACTGAAATCAATTTCTACAGTGGATGGAAGTTACTATCACAATTCAGTGTGAAAAGTCAATGAGAAAAAGGACTGCTGTTTCTACGACCACTTCTAACGATCACCATGGCAGCTTAGGCTGCCTAAACAATATTCCTGTAAACCAGGGCAAAACTAATCCTTACTCACTTCTGTGCAACCTCTCCCAATAAAACAACCATTCAAAGACTAAATAAGCTATACTTCAGCAATTTGTTTGGCTGTGGCTATTTTCTATGATTGTCTTAGCAAATTACCGTAAACTCAGTAGTTCAAAGCAACCCAAAATTTTACCTTATAATGCTGGAGGTCAGAGTCTGATTTGGGTCTCACTAGGCTAAAATCAATGTGTTGGCAGGGCTACATTTTTTCTACAGGCACTGGGGAGAATCTTTTTCCTTTTCTTCCCAACTTCCGGAAGCACCATACTCCTTGGCTTATGGTCAGTCCCCTTTCATCTTCAAAGCTAGCAATAGCTGGACAAGTCTTTCTCACAACAGATCACTCAGACACTTATCTTCTGCCTTCTGCTCCCACTTTTTTTTTTTGAGATGGAGGCTCGCTCTGTCACCCAGGCTGGAGCGCAGTGGCACAGTCTCGGCTCACTGCAACCTCCGCCTCCCGGGTTCAAGCGATTCTCCTGCCTCAGCCTCCCTAGTAGCTGGGACTACAGGTGCATGCCACCATACCTGGCTAATTTTTGTAATTTTTAATAGAGACAGGGTTTCACCATATTGGTCAGGCTGGTCTTGCACTCCTGACTTTAGGTGATTCACCTGCCTCGGCCTCCCAAAGTGCTGGGATTACAGGCGTGAGCCACTGTGTCTGGCCTGCTTCCACTTTTAAGGACTCTTGTGATTCTTGGATAATCCAGAATAACCTATTTTAACTGATTAGCAACCATAATTCAATCTGCAATCTGAATTCCTCTTTGCCCAAGTAACATAACATATTCACATATTCTGAGAATTAGGACATGGACATTGCCTACCACAAGGCGGAAAAAAGTCTTCCTATGCTCCCATTAAACAACAACAACAACAACAATCTCCCCAAACAAACAAAACAAAGAAGGCTATCCATTTCTTTGTTTCAGTAGAGCGAAATAAAAACCCTTCTTAGCTGGACAGATTTGTCATTTTGTTTGAGGATTGGGAGCAACTGTTTCTGCCTCACAAACTCCAAGTTCCCAGAGTTGGAGTCCAGCTTGGGGAGAGTTCCCAGATTTGTGATAGTCACAGAAGCAGAATTGAGGTCTGAGTCCTTTGGGGGCTCACTTTATGTTTCAAGTAGTAAACTGAGGCCAGGCATGGTGGCTCACACCCATAATCCCAGCACTTTGGGAGGCCGAGATGGGCAGATCACACTGAGGTCAGGAGTTAAAGACCATGCTGGCCAACATGGTAAAACCCTGTCTCTACTAAAAATAAAAATTAAAAAAAAAATAGCCAGTCGTGGTGGCACATACTTGTAATCCCAGCTGCTTGGGAGACTGAGGCAGGAGAATCTCTTGAACCCAGGAGGTGGAGGTTGCAATGAGCCGAGATCACACCAATGCACTCCAGCCTGGGGGACAGAGGGAGACTCCACCTCAAAATAAACAAATAAATAAATAAACGGAGGCAAACAACTTTTGTGCAGTTGTCTGCAGGGAATAGTTAAAAGATGTACCATTGTAATCCGACCTGGGCTGAAGGTAGCTGGACAAGTTTCCCCTTTTCTCGTAGCGTATATTGCAATCACCTGTTGGAGACATGAAGACATTAACTACAGCACTGTCAGATCCTGGGTGGAATTTCGCAGACAGTGGTTTTTGCTGATATCTGGGGCATAATTAGATACTTTTTTCTTTCTCTTTCATTTTGGAGGAGGGGATCAACTTTGTCTCCCCCGTTCTTCCCCCCACCTCTCTGCACATGTTTTTTGGTCTGTCATGGATACCCAGTACTTCCCGGTGAAAAGGTATAAATTACCATTCTGTAAAATGTGTGCAGCTTTTAGTGAATTCTATGTAGCTGTGACGAACTGCCAGATTGAGCTTGGTGTGAACTGTTTTTCTTTATTGCCTTTTAATTCTCCCTCTGATCCTTTAAAAAATATGATAGGTCTTTCCTAAACCAAAAGATTCAAAGATATGTTGGCCAAGTACAAAACATAATGAAACCTTTTAGGATTTGTAGAGTTAAGGGAGGAAATAATTCTATTCTTAGTAACAATAGCAGCCTATTTCTGCACTCCTCCACTCCTCAGCCTCCATCTCCATTCTAGCCCTTTCATAAATGGCCCCAATGGGCCTGTCTACATGCCTAGGAGCGTAAACTTCAATATACTTAGACACTCCTAATGATATTTGCTCCTGCTGATACTTGCACTACATTCCCAAAGAATAATGGGTCATGAGTTGATTTTAGACCCTGCTGGATGTTCAAAAGAACAGCTCTGTGTGTGTGTGTGTGTGTGTGTGTGTGTGTGTGTGTGTGTGTGTGTGTGTGTGTTGTGTGTTTCTTTGAGATAGGGTCTTGCTCTGTTGCCTAAGCTGGAACATAGTGGTGAGATCATGCCTCACTGCAGCCTCAACTTCCTGGGCTCAAGTGCTCCTCCCACATCAGCCTCCCACATAGCTGGGACCACCCTGCCCAATAAGCTTTAAGTTTTTTGTGGAAATGGAGTGTTACTTTGTTGCCCAGGCTTATTTCAAATTCCTGGGCTCATGTAATCCTCCCATTTCAACCTTGCAAAGTGTTGGGCTTATATACATGAGCCACCGTGCCCAGCCCAAGAGCTCTTATTTCATCTTTTTTTTTTTTTTAAATTTTAATGACTATTGTTGTGGGCAGCCTTTGAGACAGTCCCAATGAGCCCTGATTTCTTGTGTATGGGCTGGACCTAGTGATTTGCTTCTAATCAACAGAACAAGGCAGAAATAATGAGATTTTTTTTCCCGAGATTGGGCTACAAAAAGACTTTGGTTTCCATCATGCTTGCCCTTGGTTGCTCTTTAATGTGTTTGCTCTGATGAAAAAAATAGCTGCCATGTTTTGAGCTGCCCTGTGGAGAGGCCATATGACAAAGAACTGAGGTAGGCTTCCAGACGACAGCCAGGGATGAACCCCAGCCCTCAATATGATAACTGCAGAGGAACTGAATCCTGTCAACAACCATTAGAAGTAAATCTCCTCACACATGGACACAGGGAGGGGAGCATCACACACTGGGGTCTGTCGGGGGGAAATAGGGGAGGGACAGTGGGGGATGGGGAGTTGGGGAGAGATAGCATGGGGAGAAAAGCCAGATATACATGAGGAGGAGGAAGGCAGCACATCACACTGCCATGTGTGTACCTATGCAACAATCTTCCATGTTCTTCACATATACCCCAAAACCTAAAATGCAATTAAAAAACAAAGAAGTAATCTCCTCAAGTCAAGTCTTGAGCTGACTGCGTCTTCAGGCTGCAGGAGCTGGCAAAGCTTACGCCTGGATTCCATCCACAAAATCTGCAAGAAAATTCATGCTTGTTGTCTTAAGCTCCCAAGTTTGGGGGTAATTTGTTCCATAACAATAGATAGCTAATACAACGAGGTTTGGCATTAGAGAAAGTTTGGAAAATAGACGGGAAAAATCACCCATAATTTTACCACTGAATCACAAACACTGCTTTAGTTTTTGCATGTTTTATTTCACTCTGCACACATATTCACACATATATTTATCCTCCAAGTATAATGTGAATAAAATTTTGCATCCTATTTTTTATTTAACATTAAGCCATAAGTATTTCCATGTTGTTACAAAAATCTTCATAATTTTTAATGGCTGTATAATATTCTCTCAAGTGAAAGAACTATAAAATAACTTCCTCATTTTTTTGGGCATTTCAGTTCCTTTTATATTTCATTTGCAACTAAAAATAATGTTGCAATCGGAATCTTTGTTTATGTGGTACTTTCTTTTTTATCCTCTCCATTTCAAGTTTCCCATGCCACTCTTTTCCTTGGGCACATTGTTCAATTGTTGTAATAACTCCTCAGATAATCCTCAGCGGTCAATGGATGGCAAAATTTGGGTCACATCCTGTCCAAAGTTATCTTTGTTTTTCTCCTCATTAAGCATTAGCTTGCCAAGCTATTCATTTTATATTGAAAATTGTCATGCCCAAATATATAGCAATATCAAACTTAGGAAAAATTCTATGTTCCCAATAAAAAGAGAGTTTTGCAAAGTTTTTAACCAGCTTGAGTATATAGTTTTATGGAATAAATATACTCAAGTATATGGAAGTATATGGTAGGTAATGGATATCTATGGTGTTTAATTTTGTCATTAATTTTATAATATAAGCATTTAGAGCAAACTTGCAATGTCGCTTTATTAGTCTGACATAATGCTTTCTTTTTCGTTCCTGTTGATTCTTACAAAATGTCCTTATTGTGGTACAATACGCCTAAAATAAATGTTGTCATTTTAATCATTTATAAGTGCACAGTTTGATGATATTAAGTACATTGTTGTGCAAGTATCTTCAGCATCTAACATCAGAATGATACTGCTTTTCTTTTAGATTAGGAAAAGTTCTTCTGAGTATATTACAAGGTTAGAGGATTTAAATCATGCGCCTGTATAACTTTTAAAATTCAAGCAAATTAGGCCGGGCGCGGTGGCTCAAGCCTGTAATCCCAGCACTTTGGGAGGCCGAGGCGGGTGGATCACGAGGTCAAGAGATCGAGACCATCCTGGTCAACATGGTGAAACCCCGTCTCTACTAAAAATACAAAAAAT
>NW_022436968.1:18575780-18576684 GCF_009761245.1 Sapajus apella | reverse complement strand
GTCCATGTGTTCTGATTGTTCAACACCCGCCTATGAGTGAGAACATGCGGTGTTTGATTTTCTGTTCTTGTATCAGTTTGCTGAGAATGATGATTTTCAGGTTCATACATGTCCCTACAAAGGACACTAACTCATCATTTTTGATGGCTGCACAGTATTCCATGGTGTATATGTGCCACATTTTTCCTGTCCAGTTTATCATCGACGGGCATTTGGGTTGGTTCCAAGTCTTTGCTATTGTAAACAGTGCTGCAACGAACATTTGTGTGCATATATCCTTACAGTAGAACGATTTATAATCCTTTGGATATATACCCAGTAATAGGATTGCTGGGTCAAATGGAATTTCTATTTCTAGGTCCTTGAGGAATTGCCACACTGTCTTCCACAATGGTTGAACTAATTTACACTCCCACCAACAGCGTAAAAGTGTTCCTATTTCTCCACATCCTCTCCAGCATCTGTTGTCTCCAGATTTTTTAATGATCGCCATTCTAACTGGCGTGAGATGGTATCTCAATGTAGTTTTGATTTGCATTTCTCTGATGACCAGTGATGATGAGCATTTTTTCATATGTTTGTTGGCCTCATGTATGTCTTCTTTTGTAAAGTGTCTGTTCATATCCTTCACCCACTTTTGAATGGGCTTGTTTTTTTCTTGTGAATCTGTTTTAGTTCTTTGTAGATTCTGGATACTAGCCCTTTGTCAGATGGGTAGATTGCAAAAATTTTTTCCCATTCTGTTGGTTGCCAATTCACTCTAATGACTGTTTCTTTTGCTGTGCAGAAGCTGTGGAGTTTGATTAGGTCACATTTGTCTATTTTGGCTTTTGTTGCCAATGCTTTTGGTATTTTGGTCATGAAGTCCTTGCCTACACCTATGTCCTGAATGGTTTTGCCTAGA
>NW_022436968.1:18476421-18575680 GCF_009761245.1 Sapajus apella | reverse complement strand
TCATGAAGTCCTTGCCTACACCTATGTCCTGAATGGTTTTGCCTAGATTTTCTTCTAGGGCTTTTATGGTGTTAGGTCTTATGTTTAAGTCTTTAATCCATCTGGAGTTAACTTTAGTGTAAGGTGTCAGGAGGGGGTCCCGTTTCTGCTTTCTGCACATGGCTAGCCAGTTTTCCCAACACCATTTATTAAACAGGGAATCCTTTCCCCATTGCTTGATTTTGTCAGGTTTGTCAAAGATCAGATGGTTGTAGATGTGTAGTGTTGCCCCTGAGGCCTCTGTTCTGTTCTGTTGGTCTATATCTCTGTTTTGGTACCAGTACCATGCTGTTTTGATTACTGTAGCTTTGTAGTATAGTTTGAAGTCTGGTAGTGTGATGCCTCCTGCTTTGTTCTTTTTGCTTAGAATTGACTTGGCTATGCGGGCTCTCTTTTGGTTCCATATGAAGTTTAAGGTGGTTTTTTTCCAGTTCTGTGAAAGTCATTGGTAGCTTGATGGGGATAGCGTTGAATCTGTAAATTACTTTGGGCAGTATGGCCATTTTCACAATATTGATTCTTTCTAACCATGAGCATGGAATGTTTCTCCATCTGTTTGTGTCCTCTCTTATTTCATTGAGCAGTGGTTTGTAGTTCTCCTTGAAGAACTTAACTTTCTAAGCCTTATATTCCTCTTCTACAAAGTGGTAGGGATCATAAATACAGTTAATAATACCTATTAATGATGGCATAAAATTACATGTGCAAAGTACTTAGTATGATTCCAGCCACATAGTAAATACTAATTATTTATTAGTACTTTGTAAAAATATGTCATATATAAACACACATTGACTAATCATCATCATCACCATCACAATCACAATCCTATAGAATAGGTTGTTCTTTGAATAATGTAGTTCCTGGGATTTTGCTGTCTCTGTCATATACTACTATGCAAGGAGATTTGGAACAATATTTGTCAGCAATATTTGTGTTTTGAACAACTTGTGATAAGATTGTCACTGGGATGATTCAACACAAATTTGAAGGATCAGCTTTTTACAGAGCTAAATAATGACTACAACAAACATAGAATTAAACTGCCACAGTTTTCACAGTACACCACAAGGCAGACTTCAATATGAGATGAAGTAGAGTGGGAAGGAAGAGAAAATGTGTGTGTGTGTGTGTGTGTGTGTGTGTGTGAGAGAGAGAGAGAGAGAGAGAGAGAGAGAGAGAGAGAGAGAGACAGAGAGAAGAAATGAATAGAAAGAGAATCAAGGAAATGCCTGGTGATTATGCTATTAAGGAAAGTGATTGAAGAAAAAAAGGAGGTTGATACATATTCAAGTGCTGCAAATATCCTCAAAATACTCTCAAGAGATAGTGAGCAGTAGACAAAGAAAGAAGCCTAAATGCAGAAAACTTACTTTTCTCAGCATCACACAACACACTACTGGCAGAAATGGGATTAGAATGTAAGGTCTTGCTTCCATAATTTGATTTGCTTTTGGCTCACTGTACTAGTTTGATTAAGGATTAATCCTAGAAGGAGGCCTTTTTCATTTGAAATGAGTGGAGTTTTACACAGACACAGACTCTTGGAGAATGAATAAAGTATAGCTATCTTGGAGAACTTCCATTTGCCCCTGAGATCCACTCTCACCATTATTCCTCTTGCTCTCTGTGCCGGTCTTACCTGGGCAGACTCTATTAAAGGGCTCCCTTGCCCTCTAACTTCCTGTGAGTATTGCTAAATAAGACTGGTGGGAGGAGGGTACTTATTCTGTTTCCTCTCTAAGGGGTTTCATCAGCTTGGTGCCTGGGCTCCCATCTGGTGATCCTCTACACATAGCCTCTCTCTCTTCAGGTTCCAGTAATTTCTCTATTGCCTTGCATGCATTGCAGGATGGCAACAGTTCTGAGGCACAACAGTGCTATCCCTTGTTGATTCTCTATAGCCTGCTCACCCCCTCATAACCAGTCCTCTTACCAAATTCTCCTTAAATTATCCATTTTGAGTGTGACATCTGTTTTCCACTGGGACTTCGAGTAATACACAAACTTTATTGTCACACACCAGAAGTTTTGGGGAAGAAAGAAGGAGTACCTTGGCCAAAGAAGCATCTCGTTTTTTATTACTCTGGACTGGGTTTGGAAGATGCTGATGCTAAAGGGAGATAAGTTATACTCCAACAGCTATGAGTCTAACTGAGCTGGGTGTGGTGGCTTACACATGTAATCCCAGCACTTTAAGAGGCTGAGGCAGGAGGATTGCTGGAGCCCAGAAGCTTGAGACCAGCCTGGGCAACATAGGGAGACCCTGTCTCTACACAAGAAAAAAAAAATAGCTGACTATAGTGGCATGCGCCTGTAGTCCCAGCTACTCAGGAGGCCGAAGTGGGAGGATTGCTTGAGCACGGGAGGTCAAGGCTGCAGTGAGCCATGATTGTGTTACTGCCCTGTCTCAAAAACCAAAAACCAAATAAACAAAAAACCAGATCCTTCCCCTTCCAGTCAAAAGTGAAGAGACAGTTCCATTAGCCTCACCATATTATGAAAACACACCTGGGCTGTGTAGTGATGTCTTGTCCTGGGCTGTCCTGGGGAGATGACTGCCATGTTCCTCCTCTGAGTATAGCCTGGACCCTTGTCAAGAGTGGCTAGGCAATCTGGGGCTGAGCTGTCCAGACATCTACTGATTCTTAACATAGTTAATACTCAGGAAATACTTTTTATATTTCTTGTTAGTAAGTCAGAATTTGTTATTCTATCTGCTGTGGTGTCAAAGTCATCACAGATACTTAAGCCTCAAGGTAAAGAAGGAAATGAGGTTGGGAATTATACTTGCTTAGCTCTCTGTACACTCTGAAACAGCTGTCAAATTAGACTGTATAGCTCCAGATGTCTGATAGACTAGGCCAGCTCCTGCATTCCAGTCCTTCTTCCTGGAGGCTCAGATGCCCCCCTTCCTGGTGAGCCACCCTACCTGATTGTGAAAACCCTTTTCCAATAAGGAAAAGACCAAAGAGGAAAGAACAGGGAGCTCTGTGGCTAAACTGGCTTTAACTCTCAGGGATGAGAAACCTTCTTCCAACCCACCTCATTAAAGAGAGTGGGAAAGTAAAGACTTTATCTGAGGTTCACTGGAGTTCAGTCACAATCTATTGTTTTAGTCTTCTTGCTAAATTCTTAATATTTATTGCCACTGGCGGATTTATTTTACCATTGCTTTCTTAGGAACCAAGTGCCCAGTAATTCAAATGAATATATTCTGAGATTGTTTGGGAGTGGTTCACTTCAATTATTAGTTTTCAGTATTCCTAGTCTTTTTTACTTTGAGTTAAAATGAATGTTACCAGCAGAGAGTCACCAGCAGAGAGAGTCTCAGAGGAATGCATCAGGATTTTCATGATGGTTCTGTGCAAGGAAACTGAGTAGTTTAAAATGTACAATAGATCTTATATTGGTCACTATCACTTGGTATTAATGTAGTCCCATCCATCTAGGTACCCAAAAATTCAAATTAAGAAGTTACATCAATTAAAGCATGGTAATTTTGTCCACAACGTTCTTCAAAACTTTTATTTTTATGTAGTTATCTATTCAGTATCTTATTTTTATTCCAGGCAACAAGTGCTTCTCACATTTGTAGTAATTTGCTAATGATCTTATGTCTTCTTTTAATTTTTAGGCCTTTGGAATTTCCTTCTAACTTGTGTCTGCAAGGCACTCGGTAATGCCCCTTCACCACCAGTGCTTATTTTGCTGCTAGACTAAGTCTTAAACTGCTCTTGTAGACCCGGTCAGGTGTTCCTCCAACCCTCTGAGACTCTCTCTGTTGGTGACTCTATAACTCATTTGTCCATCGAGTTCTCACCTTGTCCTTTGGATTGGAAGGACACTAGTTGTCTTCAGGTTATAACTTCAGCATCATCTCCTGACTCCCCTATTTTAGCAATTCCTTCAGTGTCATCTCAGGACATGTTCTCCCAAGCTCCACTTACAAGGAGACATGATGCTCCCATCAGACTCGTTACAGATTTGAGGCAGTACTCAGATGCTCTCTTCCTTAATTAATTTTTTTATTTTCATTTTTTTGCTAATTAAATGTTGATTTGTGGAAGCTGGAGGAATGGGTAGGACCAGAAACCAACCTAGAGTGCTCTAGATAAGCCAAACTCAAAGTCTTCGCAGAATTAGAATACGCATTGACAGAAAACCAATAACTGCTATTTGCAGCTGTTACTTTAATATTACGTTGTTTAAGTCATTTTTATAACAAAGATGAATTAACTGGAACTATGAAACACATAATATTCCTTAAGGATTCTCTAGCTGAAGGAGCAATAAATTTCAAGGTATAGAAAAAAGAGTAAGTGTTAAGACTGGGTTCACCTAGACAGAATGAACAAGGAATCTATAAAAAGTTATCAGTTAGAATTAGGTTTAACTGCAAGTAACAGAGACACAAAAAGTAATATAGTGGCTTTAACAAGATGGAGTTGTATTTTTCTTTCAAGTAAAAGTCTACAAGTCAGCCAGGCATAGTGGCTCATGCCTAGAATCCCAGCACTTTGGGAGGCCAATGCAGGCAGATCACCTGAGGTCAGGAGTTCAAGAGCGGCCTGGCCAACATGGTGAAACCCCACATTGTCTCTACTAAAAATACAAAAATTAGCTGGGTGTGGTGGTGCACGCCTGTAGTCCAGCTATGTGGGAGGCTGAGGCAGGAGAATCACTTGAACCCTGGAGGCAGAGGTTGCAGTGAGCTGAGATTGTGCCACTGTACTTCAGCCTGGGTGACAGAGCAAGACTCTGTTTAAAAAAAAAAAAAAATGTCTAGAAGTAGACAGTCCTTGCAATCATCAGGGATTCAAACTTTTATTTTCCTGTCTTTGGTGTTCCATCTCATAGTCCAAAGTGGCTGCTAAAGTTCCAGCTATTACATGTGCATTTCAGGCAAGAGGAAAGGATATTATATAAAACTTAGTCATGTGGCCATACCTAGCTGATAGAGAAGCTGGGAAATGTCTTTATTCCAGGTGGCTATATTTGTTCTATGGGCTTTATTCTGGGTTGCCCAGTTAAAATCTGTATGATTGCAAGGAAGAGGGAAAGCATAGATGTTGGGGAATAGACAAATATGATGTAACTGGGAACTACTGGGAGTAAAGAATCCATGAAAATTTCATGAAAACAAGTCTCAAAAAATTTGCCTTTCCACATTACATACATAGTTCAAAATATACATTAAACCATCTTCAGGAAGAGTTTTCCAATAAAACCAGAAGCACAACTCTCAAGAACCTGGTGTCAGGAGCACACCACAAGTGATCCTTCTTAATGTGGGTGTGAGGAATGAAGAAGAGCGAGTGAAGGTTGAAAACAAAGAGCCTCAGAGACATGGATAAATGGACTCTGGAAGGGTAACAGCAGCGTGCCACAACTTGAGGAATGATTTTGATCACTGTCAATGGAATTACTCTGAATCACAGATTTGGGACTTAGGGAGTTTTGTTTTAGTCTCATTCTCCTAAACACCCTTTCTGTACTTGGCTTTAAAAATCAGGGAAAGAAATTTCAACAAAGGACAACAATAGTGTTTTTCAAAGGAGTATTTCTTCCTCTAAAATGAGTCAGTTTCAATCCCGACTTGCCATTTCCTGCAGCAATAACGTAACCAGTGGTGCTCTAAGTTAACTTAATGGACTTACTTTCACTATTAGGGAGTGATTTATGTACCACAAAGAATAGAGTTCACTAGTTTGTGTGAAGAAAGAAAAACAAAACCAAAAGAACTTTCCCCAGGAACCAGCCCTCACCATCACATTTTGGCCCCACTTATTCTCTCTGGAGGATCATTAGACCTAAACCCCTGGTGGATGGGGACTCTTTTTCACTGGGTGTCCACAGTGTCTAGCACAGTGGTTCTCATAAAGCTGGCTCTCCACAAATATTTGTTGAAATAATCTGAAAATGGTCAGAGACAATGACAAAAAGCACAAAATAAAAATTAATAACAGCGTTTTGTTGGTCTTAAGTCATTTCTAGTAGCTCTAAGATAAAAGAAAGTTCACAGTAAGATGGTACTGAGAAGTCTTGAGTGTTTATAAAGAAGCGATGAAGTAAAAATATTTATTTGCCAACTGCTCTTCAGTGTGAAAAATCCACAGCTGTAAACCACAATGAAGCAAAGAAAACCTAATCTGTAAGAGCCTAAGCATTTTACCATACTAGATTTCAGGAAACATGACTATTCCTTTTGTTATTTCTGTTAGCCAATTCTTCTGCCATTTGCCAAACTCAGCTGCAAGGGTGAACTAATGACTTTAGAATAGAAGACAGATGCTTCCTGCAGGAGGATTCTGGGGGAAGACAAAGAACATGCAACCAGGACTGGCTACAGTATTTTTGAGGCCCCGTGCAAAATGAAAACATAGAGCCCTTGTTTTGAAATCGGGGGAGAGTGCCACTAAAGATATTAAATATAAAGCTTTTTTGTTGTTGTTGTTGTTGTTGTTGTTGTTTGTGGTGATAGTTTATTCAAGAATATTTGTAATAGGCAACCCTGCTCAATAGACAGTTACTAGGTAAGATCTGTACTAACAAATTAGTTTTCTCTACCAAATATACATTTAAATAAGTTCAAAATAAAACATCTTACTATAAAACAAAGGAACACAATTTTGTAAGAATATGTAAACAAATACAGAAAAATAAGCATTGTAGCAACCAAACAGTTTTGCTCATGATAGCAATTTTAAAGACACTTCAACAACTACTTTTATCTAAGAGGCTATCTCTGCAAAATAAAATTCACTTTCCTATGGAATAATTTCATAGTCTCAGATTTTAAACCAGGAAAATGAGATCCTTGCTGGTAAAGCCACCTGCAAATCCTGCTTGTTCTCACAATTAACTTTAACATTGTAAAAAGAAGGCTCTTAAAGGGGATAGCTGGTGACCCAAGGGGATACCCTGCTATCTGCAAGACTAAAATTGTCATGACAAATTCAAAGCTAAAAAAAGAAATGACCTTCAGTGTATTTGCCTGGTTCAAGTGGTTATCTGCAGATTTATAATAAGTAGGTAAACAGAACAATATTGATAAGATTTCTGAGAACTAAACGGTATTTAGTTCTGGTACTAAGGTAGTAAGAGAATAAAACACCTATGTTAATTATCAACCCCAAATGACAACTTTATGTGTGGTTTCTATTCTAAGGCTTATTTTATTCATGTATTCCATTTAGAATCTTAAATTTGTTTTACAACTTCCTTCGAACAAGAAATAATTCACAAATGGTTAATACAGCACTAAACTAATAAGGTAGGTACTCACACCCATCTTGAATTATTTAAGAAAGTATTGCCATTGAAAGTGATCTTTTGGCTGGGTGCGGTGGCTCACGCCTATAATCCCAGCACTTTGGGAGGCCGAGGCGGGTGGATCACGAGGTCAAGATATCGAGACCATCCTGGTCAACATGGTGAAACCCCATCTCTACTAAAAATACAAAAAAAATTAGCTGGGCATGGTGGCGCACGCCTGTAGTCCCAGCTACTCGGGAAGCTGAGGCAGGAGAATTGCTTGAACCCAGGAGGTGGAGGTTGCAGTGAGCCGAGATCACGCCATTGCACTCCAGCCTGGGTAACAAGAGCAAAACTCCGCCTCAAATAAAAAAAAAAAAAAAAAAAGAAAGTGATCTTTTTCCTGAGAAACTCATGTTGCAAAATGGCACAAGACAATACACATTTTCTCCAATTTTCTGCATGAATACAAGATAGGAAAATCAGATTATATTTTGTGAGGAAAACATGTTTCTCAAAATTGTGTTTTCAGATACTTCCCAAACTATAAATTTTTAGAGGGTGAGAACCAAATGTAAATTAAGAAGCCATCTTTAAAGAGAATAAATACATATAGTAAATTTTGATTGGTGTTTAAACAACTTTTATAGGAAATTGTGTACGAGTGGAGAAACTAAGGCACATAACCACGCTCAGTTTCAAGGTTGAGTTTAACAGTACAGGTAGAAATAGAATCTAGGGATCAGATTCTCACATTTCAGGTTAATGATATCTTCCCAAAGGGGAAAAATAATTTCTTTTGGTAGATAACATTGATAACTCATTTTTCAAATATATAATATGAATTTCCTTGAAAATCTTTGGCATTTGTGAGAGTCTTTGTAGGCTAAGGTTTTTAGGCAATTTTTTCCCCAAAAATATATACAGTTGGGGGAGCTAGCTTTAAAGTTAAACAAAAAATTTAATTAATTTCAAAATGACCTGAGTTCATTTTGCATTTATATAAATCAAATGTACAACTTGAGTACTCTGAAACATAAAAGGCCACCGTACTTCATAGAGTTCACACACATGCATTCTACAATGATATTTATATGACCAGAACTTATTTCACACTTACAGAAAGGATAAAATAAAATGTCTTAGACAAGTTTTTCATAAGCCCAACTATTTGAAGATGTCCAAGTTATTACAGTGGGATAATTAATTTATATATCATACACTATCAAGTGAGTCCCAAATTCAAGTATTTATAATATTCACCCCATGTGAATATTATAAATACTAAATTATAATATTTAGTTTCTTTGTACTGGCTGAGATGTGAGCTGTGAACTTGATATTGCTCAGTTTGGTATTTTTCCCTGTGTGTATGTTTTCCATCACAAAACCTCTATCTCACAATTCTGCACTTGTAAGAGCTCAGGTAGGTTTATGTAGTCAAAATGCAGTAGTCTAGAACATACTATGTAAAAGTAAAAACTAAAATTATTTTCAAGTTTCTTTGTTTTAAAGTGCTCCATGTGCTGTTATCTCAACTTTCAGGTTATAGAAATTCATTATAACTAGCAATAGTTTTATAAAAGATCAGCAGTTAAGCAAGAATGATTTCAAGTACATATACACAGATTAAGAGAGCATAAATTCTTTAGGCACATTCATATTCAAATACGAAAAAATCCGCGAGAGTACATAAGAGAGATGGCAGAGGTGTTTAGAAGGAATGTCAGTGTCAGGGACTAATTTGTCAAATAACTAGTATGTAAACTCAAAGTGGTTTTGAATATTTTGGTAACAAATATTTGTCCAAAAAAACAAAAACATAAATACTTATACCTTATCAGAAATAAAATACAAAACAAGTCTGTCCAAATGTTCAGAAGCTGCATCATAAAAATATTTTTTGAAAAATTGCATGCCTAATAGGTTGCTTCATCCATGTTGTCATCACTGTCTGTGCGAAAGTCATCTCCATCTTCAAAGTATGAATTAATGTAGTCATTTTCCTCTTCTTGGTCCTTGTCATATTCCTCCTGTTCTGCAGCATCATCGTCGTCGTCACCTCACCTTCACTTTTCTCTTTGCTTCCTTCTTTCTCTTCATTTTCCTCATCTGATTTCTCACCATCACCTCTCTTTTCCAATTCCTCAATTTTTTTTCAAAACATTTGCAGTTTTAGTGAGTGAAGTGCCTTTGCCTGTGTCTTTTGCCTCTTTGGGTTTGGGGCCTGCTTTTTTACATTTATTTCTCAGCATCATCTCTCTTGGAAGTCTTCTCCAATCTGGTATCCATTCTTCCTTGCACACCTTCATATATTTTTTACTATACCTTTCAATATCTTGTCTTTCTTCAGGTGTTTCAATAAAATAAGGCATTCTTTTCATTGTTTCTCTCAAATCCTGTTTCAAAGCCAGCATATATTCTTAACCTTCTCCTGTTTTCAGAGGCACTGGTTTATAATCTGTATCAGGAAATAGTGGGGGTGGTTTCAACACTATATCAGGTAACTTTTCACTTTTGCTAAATCCAACAGCTTCAATATTAAAGGTATAAGCAGCACGTCCTCTTCCTTTATTCCCAGTCATCAGAACTAGTTATACCAGACAAGTGGGCAAATTCTGAAAGGCACTGCTCCCTAAGTCTAGAAGCATGGCCAAAACTCTGCAGTCAAAGTGCCGGCCGGCAAGGAAGGGGTGCTGGCAGAGCAAATATAAAGCTTTTTTTCTTTCTTCCACAGTTTTTCTCTTGACTTGTCATGGTGTCATTTGTTATTTAATGCTGCTCTAAGTGAATAATTAAAAAATTTAAATTATTGGTATAATTTTTAAAAACGATTCATCTTTATATTATGGAATGCCAGTTTCAAATGCAAAACTGTATTTAGAATCACTGAGATAATACAATTTATGTTTTGTAGCTTGTACATGTATTTTGTTCTTACCAGAACACTGGAAATGATGCAAAAACTCTCTTTTTTATTCCACTTTTTGATACATGCATGTTCTACCAACACTCTGTGGAAGCCAGTGGCTCCAATAAATGTTTATGTATTTGCATTGAGTCTTACTGATCTCCCATGCTGGGTTCACTGGAATTCTCTGCTCACGAAACATCAGAAGGCTGTATGCAAATGAGGTGGCAAGGAACAATATACAAACATATTGTGCGTATTGTTCATGCACAAGCACCATTGTCTCTTCGGGCTCCACTTACAAAACGCCAAGTTTAAGATAAAATGATTGGCCGGGCGCAGTGTCTCACGCCTGTAATCCCAGCACTTTGGGAGGCCAAGATGGGTGGATCACCAGAGGACAGGGGTTCGAGACCAGCCTGGCCAACATGGTGACACCCCATCTCTATTTAAAAAAAATAATAATAATTAGAAAAGATAACATGATTACAAATTTCAAGATGGTGACCCAGAGCATTAATCCAAGCATGAGACCCTTCTGATCGTGGGACTCTCGGTAACTGTGCATGTCATGCACCCATGAAACCAGCTCTGCGTGTCACCAAAGTAAGAATTGCCTTTCTTCTTCTCCTTCTTCTCTTTTTCAGTAATTTAAAGACTCAGTAATCACTGGAAGAACACAAACAAAAAATAACATGATAATGGGTATCTCAAGCCTTAGATGAATCTTGAAATGTGGTAAAAAAATAATTAACAGAAAAGAAAACCCACTTGTTCATTTCAAAGCCAACTTTATGTAGTTGCCTGGAAAATTCGTGAGTTAAATTTTTCAAGAATGAATTATTTTTGTTTTAATGCTGCAAATCTTACAACTTTTTAAATATGAATGTTAAAACATACAGAAAGGTAATATAAAAGAAATACTCTCATAATTTTAATATATTTTGAAAATTTCTTGCATATATCTACCATTTTTATTTTAAATTCAGGCAGATGATATAAGAATAAGCAGGATACCAATCTTGTTTTCTTTTTATGCTCTAAAATTTTGTATTACTTTGTTGATGTGAGACAGCAACATAATAGCCCCAAAGGAAAATCTATTAAACAATTTGAATTTGAAGGGTTTAAAGAAACAATGATAAATAAGCCATTAATGTGTTTTCATTTTAATGTATCTTCTTTTATATTAGGGCGAAAAATCCAGTTATATTTTCAAATGATCAATACAAACATAAATAACTATATTAGAATGATATGGATAATCACATGATTAAGCTGTATGCCTTCTTATGAATATAAAAGCAAAGATGTATTATATATTAACTAATAATTGCTTATAATAAAATTAACCAAAAGCCAGGTCACCCTTGTGCTTAATCAATATTCCTTAAAAATAACTTTTCCAGCACACAAAATTATGCATTGAACATTCTGAAAGAACACTCAAGCATGTGTTAATTAAGTGATTGCACACCAAGAGTGAGACTGACTGGGTGTTCAGAGGGAGAACTTTTACCTTTTGGCTTTTCCTCATCTTCTGTGCTGTTTAGATTTTTTGGCTATGAACATCTTATTTTAATAATAAAAAATCTGGATAATTTTAAAAGTCTAATTTTAGAAGGATAATAAAAAAAGGTATTCAGTGACTGTATAAAGTACATAGTATGTATTTATACACTAAAATATATACTATAGCGTATAGCATACATTGTTCACATGTGTCATTACCATGGTTTCATTTCATTCTTTAAAAATTTCTTCTTAATTAAAAAATTTTATTGCAAATTGCTAAATTATAATTGTATATATTTTATGAGGATACAAAATGATTTCATGATTCATGAATACAATGTAGAATAATTAAATCAAGCTGATTAACATATCTATCACCTCAAATACTTATCATTTTATGTGATGAGAACACTTGAAATGCACTCCTAGTGATTTTGGAACATACAATACATTATTATTAACTATATTCACCATGCTGTACCCATAGAACTAAAAAAGAAAAAAAAAAAACCCTATTCCTCCTAATTGAGGATTTGTACTCATCGACCATGATCTCCCCGTTTCTTCCACACCCCAGCCTCTTGTAGCCACCATTCTACCCTCTGCTTCTATAAGTTTGATTGTTTTAAATTCCAAATATAAGTAAGAACATGCAGTATTTGTCTTTCTGTGCCTGGCTTATTTCACTTAGCATGTCTTTCAATTTCATCCACATTGTGGAACATGACAGAAATTCTAAGTCTGAAAAGTATTCCATGTGTGTATGTACCACATTTTCTTTATCTATTCATCTGTTGATGAGGTTGGTTTTATAACTTGGTTATGTGAATAGTGCTGCAGTGAACATGGGAATGCAGACATCTCTTGGACACACTGATATTGAATCTTTTGGGTAAATTCCCACAAGTAGGATTGCTGGATCTAATTTCATTCTCATGTTGGTTTGAGTCATCCTCTAGCCCAGGGGGATCTTTGCACTAATAATATCACTGAAGAGTCTCCAGAGGAACAAACATGTCTGCAAAGGGAAGAAAGGCTTTTTGCAATAGCAAAGCTTAATTGTCAATGATGAGGAAGAGCAGTATCCATGAACCTTTTCCTGTTATATGTTGTATATAAATGATATTCTTCCATACTTTTAAAACATTTTTAGTGGAAAAATTCGAAGATACACAAAAGTAGAGAGAAAAATATAATGAACCCCCACGTACTCATCAACCAGCTTCAATAATTATCAGTTCACGTCTAATCTTATGCTGTTCATACTGTATCCCCTAACCCACTCCGAAGTGAATTATTTAGGAGCAAATCCAAATATATTTTTTCATTCATAAGTATTTCAGTATGTTTTTCTGTAAGGTCTCAAAAAAAGTAACCACAATACCATTATCACATCTTTTTTAAAAAAACTAATAATTCTCTGATATTGTTAAATACCCAATAATTGTCCAATTTCCCCTGATTGCCTCATAAACATGTTTTTTAAAGCCAATTTGTCTATAGAATGTGTTTTTTGTTTAGATTCCCCCCCTCTTTATATTAACCCTTTGTTTGTTGAAGAAACCATCTAATTTGTCCTGTGGGGTTTTTCATATCCTGGATTATGCTGATTGCAACCCCTTGTCATTGTTTAATATGTTTTCTGTCCCCTATATTTCTTGCAAATAAGTAGTTAGATATGAGTGCTTAATCAGAACAGGTTCTGTTTGAGGGGAAGACTACTCCCTAAGTGGTATTGTGTATTCCCTATGCATCCCATCAGGAGGCACATAATGCCTGTTGTCTCTCTCTCTCTCTCTGTCTCTTTGAGATGGAGTCTCACTCTGTTGTCCAGGCTGGAGTGTAGTAGTGTGATCTCAGTTCACTGCAACCTCTACCCTTCAGGTTCAAGCAATTTTCTTGTCTCAGCCTCCTCTAAGTAGCTGGGATTACAGGTGCCTACCACCATGCCCAGCTAAATTTTTGGTATTTTCAGTAGAGACAGGGTTTCGCCAGGCTGGTTTTGAACTCCTGACCTCAAGTGATCCGCCTACCTTGGCCTCCCAAAATTCTAGAATTACAGACGTGAACCACTGCTTCTGGCCTGCTGACTCCTTTTTAGTGATGTTAACATTGATCCCATAGTTCAGACGCTGTTAGCATCGCATATTGCAGTAGCCTCCTCACTGGTCTTTCCACTTTGCCCTTGCTCCCACCTCATTCCACCTCATCAAGGATATTATTTACGGAGGGACTGAGCTCTGTGTTGGCTGGGCAGTTTTGCTGATTTTGGGGGGCCTTGACTGTATGGTTTTTCTGATCTCAGCTAGGGCTGTCTCACTAGTTGACCAGCTGTTGTCTAATCTAGCACAGCCTCACTGGGACAACTCATTTGTTCCTTGTATCTCATCCCACAGCAGGCTAATCCAGGCATGATCTTGTGGCAATCATAGGGTTCCAAGAGTCTTCCAAATTTTAAATCATCCAATGCATTAATAGATCCTTCTTTCTTATCAAAGCAAGTCTTCATTAGACTTCCAATTAGTTTTCAATGTGAGTATTCAATACAGATACAATATATGATAGATCTGACCTTTCTGGAGTTTTGGCAGTTCATTTTGTCTCTTATGTAATAGGATAAGGTTTATTATTAACATTTGCTAGTTCTTGTACTTACATAGCTTTATAGACTTTCTGACGTGATTAAAGGTCTTTATCATTTTGTTCTTGAGCTTGTCAGTTCAATCCACACCAGAATTCTTTATTTCCTTTAATTTGTCTCATTGACTCTTTTACTTCCTGCACAATTCTTCTTCTCTTCTTCTTCTGACAGCCCAAGCAGATTTGCAGACAGTCTTGTTTTAGCTGTGCTGATGTATCTATTCAGTTTATCTCTGGGAGATTCAGGAGAAGCCTGTTGAAGTTCATGTTTATATACTTTTGTGATATTAAATTAACGAATGTTAGGCATTGATTGAGTTGAGAAACAAAAATAGAGGGATAGCAAACTCAGGCACATGTAGATGGAAGCGTCACTCGAGAAAGTGACCCTTCTATGCGACATGGGATATTTTCCCTGAATGTTAGAAGAAATTCTGCCAAATTATTTATTTCTTCAATAATTTATAGTATTTGGTCTCTTAAAGTATACAAAAAACACATATATATTTTTCCTTGACCAAATGAAACACCATATTTTAAATTTCTGTATCATATTCTACAAACTATTTAAAAAATATCCATTTACTTATGCTAACAAAATGTTGTGGGATACCTCAGGATATATTAAATTTAGTCTATGGGTTTAAAAAACTAATGCTCAGGAAGTCAGCTTTCCTCTAACTAATGGTAGAGCAGAGGACAAGATGAGCTCACAGGCCTAACTCTATAGTTGGAGGCAACCCCTTAACTAAGTGCGTACTCAAGGCAGGAAAACTTACAGCCTGAACCTGAAAGATGTTACATAATAAATTATTTTGCTTAGAAATTAAGAAGTGAAAGCCCTGGATGATTTTTGCTAAGCAACACAGTGATCTCCAAATGTTAAAGAAGTAGAAAATAAAAAGATAGATTTTTTTTTTTTTTTCAGAACTTAGCCAGCTACATGTGGGTAACCACAGCCTTGTGTGGGACAAGATAAAAAATAGTTAAAAACTCTAAAGGGCTTGGGTGTCTCACATTACACATCCTTTTTATCTGTCTTGGAACTATAAAAAGCTTTTGTGAATACCATTATCATTAATCAGTTAAAAATGTTAGTTTAACATGGATTATCAGTAAAATATTATCAGTTGAAAGCAAGCAGGTGCCCTCAATGCCTATTCAGCAGGTCCCTACTGAAGTCTGGAGTGCTCAGCCTGCCACAGGAGACTGATCTGCAGCTCCCACTGCTCCAGCAGTGGGAGGAAAGTGGGTAGGAGAAACCACTGAATGGTCTTACACTCTTAAGCTGTTCTTGCACAGGCACTTAAACAACCCGGAAATAATGTTGATGGAAAATAAATATCAGTTTCTAAATAAGAGATATAAATAAATAAATATATTTTAAAGTAAATTACAGATTCCCTACATTCCCCCTAAATATATCAGCATGTATGTCAAGTTCAATCTTTGTTTATAGTTTTTTTTCTTTTGATGTAAAATTTACTTATGAAGGAATGCACAAATCTGAAGTTTACATTTGTTGAGTTTTGGCAAATAATATCATTCTTTATAACTCAGGGGTCCCCAGTTCCTGGGCTGTAGACTGGTACTGGTTTGTGGCCTGGTACCAGTCTGTGACCTACTGGGACTAGCCACACAGCAGGAGGTGAGCCAGCATTACTGCCTCCTGTCAAATCTGCAGTGGCATTGGATTCTCATAGGAGCTGAGAACTATTGTGAACTGCATGTGCAAGGAATCTAGGTTATGGTGCTTCTTAGGAGAACCTAAGTAACTTTTTTTTTTTTTTTTTTGATGCTTCATATTTTATTTCCCCTCTGCCCTCCCATCCCATCCTTGGTGATGGTTGTACCCACTTGAGCATTTCTGAGCACGTGACAATAAGTAAATCTTGAGAGAGGGGCGGAATTCTTGTCTAAAGAGTAATAGAAGGGGATTAGCTGCAAGGATAGCATAACTGTTGTGCAGGAACAGAAGCTGCCCATATCTTCATCCTGGAAACTACCAGCTTCATCCCGGAAACCACCATGCCCATCCTCCCCACCTTCCTTCCAGCTCTCCCCTGCTGGAAAAATTGTCTTCCAAGAAACCGATCCCTGGTGCCAAAAGGGTTGGAAACCGCTGTCATAACTGAACCCTTGCTACACTCGGACACCCTTGTCCTTTCTCCCTTTACCATACTCACCTGGAGAAACTAAAACTTTGCTTAAATCCCACTCTCCTTCTAATAAAAATTTATCTGTGCCGTTGAATAAGACAAGACAAAAATGACCACGTTCACTGTTTTAAATTCAAAATTACTAACATCTAGTGAGCCTTTAATGCTTCCCAAAAATTATCCCTATATTAGCTGAGCTCCTTCTTTAAGCCAGCATTTCTCAAATTATCCATAGTGAGAGAGACCAGCTTCTTATAATTTTAAATCCATCTTGGTATAATACTTTTGTAAATCACAACAAAAATGGGCTATAAGAAAAATGAAATAAAGAAAGGCATAAAAAATATGAGTTTCTAATTTCTATTATTACATTTAACAGTCATAAAATTACTCTGTCCAGTTGCCACAGAATCTTCTAAATGTATATTCTTAATTTCTGAGCTCATCTCTTCATAGACAGATTAAAAGAATTTGCAAAAAAAAAAAAAAAGCACTGGTCTGCAGGATACCTCTTGAGTTGTGCTGCTTTAAGTGACTAAAATATTTTATACCTTCTCTCTTCTGAAACTTTCACCACTTCCTTAGCCTTCATCACTGTCAGCTGATAATTTGGCTTCACCAAGACACTTGGAGGAATTACAAAAGAACTTTCATAGGCCCTCCCTGGCATTTCCACTCATCTACCAGTATCTGTGCCCACATGCACCACCTTTTCTCATATTACTTAAGGACAAACCGCCATGCTCCTAGCAAAGGCCGGTCCCTTTGCCTGAACGCTAGTGTCATGCCCTTCAATGCAATGATGCTGCTCAGGCAGCTCTCCCTCCTCTCTGTGACCTCATTTCCATCAGCTTACCACCATGCTGCTGCTATTCCTCCCATCTGAGAAAACCTCTTGTGGCCTTTTCTCCTCCTCCAACAGCCACACTCTTTCTCTGTCCCTTTCTTGCAAAACCCTTTAAATTAGTTGTCTATACTAGCCGTCTCCAATTTCTCTCTGGACCCACTTAAGGTAGGTTTTCACCCCCACGACTGCACTAAAACTGCTCTTTTTAAGGTCATCAGTGAAATTCAGATTTCCAAAACCAATGGACATTTTTCAGTCCTCATCTTTCTGGCCCCGTCAGCAACATTTGACAATTGATGACCTTCTTCCTTCAAAAACTTTCTTTTCCTGTCTTCCAGGATACCATTTTAGCTTGCATTTCCTCCCACTTTTCTGGCCTTTTCTTTTCAGTTTCCTTTAGCTGACCTGGAATTGTTGGCGTGTCCATTCTTGGCCCTCTCCTCTTTCCTGTCTAGGCTTATACCCTACATGATCTCATTCAACTTCATGACTTTACCATCTAGACGCTGATGAATATCAAATTCCTTTACCTCTTTCCTGATCCCCAGGCTGCCTAGTTGTCATCTCCCACTGGATAGGTGATGAGCATCTGAGTATCTCAAATTTAACATGTCCAATCACAGCGCCAGGTGTTCCCTTCTACTTCAAATCACGTTTTCAGTTCTATTTTAGTCAGTAGTAACTATAACCTTCCAAAGTTTAAAACCTGGGCATCCCCATTCACATCTCTCTTTTTCTCACACCCCACATCCAATGCCTTAGCAACTTTTATTACATAATCTCAGTTTACAAGAGACCTAAAAGATGAAGGGTTTTTGCATAAAGATAAAAAGTAATCCATTTTAAAACAAAAATGCCAAGAGAATGCCAATATTGCCTCTGGGTCCACTGAATATGAGAAATGCAAAATGAATAGCCTCCACTCCAGAAGGTTGCAGTAGCTTGCTGGGGGTGTAGAAAATTCTTAAGTTCTCCATAGGAAAGAAGTGAGGCAGATCTTGTGAAGAGACAGAGGATGAGAAGATTTTTCTAACAGTGAAGTTATTGCTCCAGAGGACACAAAGGAGAAAGCCTGGGAGGATACACCACCATTACCATCATCATCATCCCGCCATCTAATATCCCATTAGAAGGATAGTAAGTACATACACATACAGACTCTAACATCTTGAATACATTATATAGATGGCAATGTTAATAATTTAATGTCAAGGCAAGGTAATGAATAATTAATTCCTGATTCATAGTTAACTTACAAGAATTGAAGGGAAAGGACAAATATTATATGCTTCCACTTATATTACATACCTAGAATAGCCACATTTATAAAGACAGCAAGTAGAGTGGTAGTTGCCAGGGGCTGGGACAAGGGAGAGATGGGGAGTCAGTGTTTAATGGGTCCAGGGTTTCAGTGTGGGTTGATGAAAAAGTTCTGGAGATGGATGGTCGTGATGGTAACACAACAATGTGAATGTGTTTAATGACACTGAACACTTTAAAAATAATTAAAATGACAAAGTTTATGTTATGTGTATTTTACATTAAAAAAGAATTGAAGCAGTGTGCATTTTAACCTTTGGCTAATCCAAGGGAGTTCAGAGAGGGGCAACTGCACATCGTAACAAAGGTCTGACACATGAAAAGTGTTCTACATCCATCGTCATATTTAATCCTCACCATGGTCTAATCAGGAAGGTATTGCCACTTCACTAGAGGAGAAGGAAAACTGAGAGTCAAAGAGATTTTTGTCCCAAGACTTACACCCAGTAAGTAATGGAGCTGGGAGTCACATCTGGGAACGTGTTGCCTCCACAGCTTGTGTGCTTTCTATGTGCTAACTACACCACACTGAAATAGGGGAGATGTAAACTGTGGTGTAGAAATGTTCTGAAGTCCGTGTTGTAAGCCTGCAACACAGTAGTGGACCCACTGGCAATCATCAACAACAGATGGCTGAGGCAGGTCTTTTTAAACAAAAGCCACACTGTGCTCCAGTGGAGGAGCCAGTGGTGCAAACAGGAGCAAGCACCGACAGAAGTGGCTGAGGCTGTGAATGAAAGCACAGTGCTCAGGGTGACCGCTGTGGAAGGACTCGTCATTTCACACTGGGCTCATTAGCATTTCCTCACACGCAGGCAGTGACCACCATTGAGGGGCATTGCCCTCAGATAAGGCACAGCTGAAGTATCAGATGCTCAGAGGTAAATTTAAAATTTTATATCTGTACTTTCGAAATATGAGTGCTTTATAAATATGAGGCATTAAAATGATTTAGCATCTACAAAGCAGTCTGGGAGGAGGAACGGTTTTATCAGATTGGTCTCATAAAGCTTACTGACTGCCAAAACAATAGTGCCAAAAAGGAATTAGGCTCAGACAACTCGGGGAAGCTTATTATACTGCTAACTTGAACTTTTCTTCTTTTCCCACTAAAAGATGTTTTGGAAAATCTATATATGTATCCTATTGTATAGGGAACTTCAAAAGACTGAAGTGTACCACTGCAGAAACCTCAGAATACTGTCTTGAGAATACTTCAAATATTTCCAAAACACATCAGTATAAAACATCTGCACTGTAAATTAAAGATGCCAATTGGGTTGCCAGTAAAGGCAAAGTTTAATATTCCCAGATGTTACTATACAATATCTATGATATGTTGGCTGAATAGGGTATGCACATTTGCACATCATGGTATTTTTTCAAAATGTAAATTTAGTCCCTGGAGATAGAACAATAGCAAGGCAGAATAAATTATCTGAAAAGTTAAATTCATATTTCTTTTTATGTTAGTTTAAAAGATGGGAGAAAGGAGAGCGCAATAAAGCTAATTCATATATGAAATGGTATTTTAAAAATTGAGATAGTACCCCCCAAATCTTAAAAGCATAAATGAATCTTAAATAGCTTTTTATTTTGGCAGTGATTATTCCCATCACCAGAACTTTGTGAGGATGCAGTGAAAGCTAAGTATGCTCAATTACTTAACAAACTCTCTTTTTGAGAGAGTATCATAAAGATGCCTTTAAAAAAGCATCTTATATATTAAGACAATTGACTGAATTCTTTCTAAAATGTTCAAAACAAAATGAAACATGATAATTTTACAACATCAAAGAAACCATACCTACATTAAAGGACTATTTTGGAGGATTTAGTAGTTCACAGTATCTTTGTCCTTGTGGGAGGTGACAGCAAGGTTAAAGTTGTGGAAGCAACTTGATTATGGAAGCTTTCTTTTACTTCACTTTATTTGTAGTTAAGCCTCAGTGGTGATAACCATAAGGCGTATTTTTAAGTACAAAGTTATTTTGGTTAACCCAAAGAACAATGTTCATCCAGTCACTGTCTAGTTCAATTATTAAAAGGATTTTGAACTCAAAATGTTATTATTGAGAGCAGAAAGGAAAAGTTGTCTAGTATGTATGTCCTTTATACAGGTAACATGGCTGAGTACCAGTCTCAAAATACTTTGGCGTTGTGTAAGGATCTTCAAGGTAGAAGTCAGTAAACTAGGTTTCTAGACTCTATCACTAGCCAGTCATGTGACCTAGGAAAAATAATTGCAGCTCTTTGGAACTATGTTTCTTCATTTTCAAAATAACATTGGGTTAGACTAGTTTTTCTGACCAGCTTCATCACTGGAGGACCTTGTTTCAGCAGCCAAATCTTGGGACTCCTGATTGGGAAGCTTTGATTAGCCTATGCGGTCAATTTGAGTCAAACATACAATGTCTATTAGGCATTAGGTTCATCATTGAAGTCCCAAAGATTCCTTCCAACATTAATAGTCCATGATCTTGGCACTTATTTAGTGCCTATCCTTCAATCATCATCAACAATGATGAGTTATGGAACACCTATTATTTTTCCATATTGTGCCAGTCAAGAGGATACTAAAAGGTTTAAAAGATTCCTGCTCTGTCTGGTTGGGAAGATGGGTTAGATAGATAAAATTAAGGAAACAGAGTAATGTATACTGGGTGGGAATGACAACCTAGGCCCAGGACCTTTGGGAAGGCCTTCACAGAGGGAACTTTAGAGAGGTTAAGGTAGAACGTGGTGATAAGGTCTTAACAGACAAGACAAATGGAGTCACCAGAAACATGAGAGGTGGAATATGCCTGGCTTGGAATAAAGAGTAAGGTAGTTTGGCTGGAAAGAATTGTGTTATTATTTAATGAGCCTTTAATCCCAAATTGTATACAGCAGCTTAGCTGTTATTTTAGCAAATCTGGTAGCTATTATTGCCATATTTAGCCAATCTGTGGTATATCAGACTATCCAACTGTTTACAATTACTTTTATTAACCCTAGGGAAATTATTTATGTGTCTCAGAATGTAACATTGACACAGTGGAACAATCTAAGAATATTTATTGAATCCATACAGTCTGCAAGTTTTTATGGGGCATAAAACTGGATTGGAAAGCTTCTTGCCCTAAGGGAACAAACTTGTTGCAGTTATAAAATGGCTGCAAGGAAAAACCAAAATAAGATACAAACTATACAGGGAATTTAGCACTTTTCAAAAGTAAACCTTTAAGCAACCCACAGTTACAAAAGTGATCTTATTCATAGCCATGATGAGAAAGATTGCCTTGGTACACTGATTACTCCTAAGCCTGTAGCTCTGGTCCAGGTTACTTTACCTTACTATCTCTAGGACAGGATTTCTTTACATTTGTTCACACTGCATATCTTCTATGTAGTGACCTCCAAACATTCCAAAGTTTTTTAAATTGTATTTTTGTTTTACAGGTCCTGTGAGATTTATGCTTTAAAGAGGTTCTGTTCTGATGTGTTTCCAGGATTTGTTTCAAGATTTAGAGCTCCATTTAGCAGTTCTTGTAGTGATGGCTTGGTAGTGGCAAATTCTCTCAGCATTTGTTTGTCTGAAAAGACTGTATCTTTCCTTCGTGTATGAAGTTTAGTTTCGCTGGATACAAAATTCTTGGCTGATTATTGTTTTGTTTGAGGAGGCTGAAGATAGGGCCCTAATCCCTTCTAGCTTGTAGGGTTTCTGCTGAGAAATCTATTCATCTGATAGGTTTTCCTTTATAGGGTACCTGGCACTTTAGTTTCACCTTTTAAGATCCTTTCCTTTATCTTCACTTTAGATAACCTGATGACAATGTTCCTAGGTGATGATCTTTTTGCGATGAATTTCTCAGGTGTTCTTTGTGCTTCTTGCATTTGGATGTCTAGGTCTCTAGCAAGGCTGAGGAACTTTTCCTCTACTATTCCCTTAAATATGTTTTCCAAACTTTTAGATTTCCTTTCTTCCTCGGGAACACTGATTATCCTTAGGTTTGGTTGTTTAACATAATCCCAGACTTCTTAGAGGCTTTGTTCATATTTTCTTATTCTTTTTTCTTTGCCTTTGTTGGATTGGGTTAATTTGAAAACCTTCTTTAAGCTCTGAATTTCTTTCTTCTACTTGTTCCGTTCTATTCCTGAGACTTTCCAAAGCAGTTTGCTTTTTTTTTTTTTTTTTTTTTTTGAGATGGAGTCTTGCTCTATCACCCAGGCTGGAGTGCAGTGGCACGATCTCGGCTCACTGCAACCTCCACCTCCCAGGCTCAAGCGATTCTCCTGCCTCAGCCCTCTGAGTAGCTGGGATTACAGGCATGCACCACCAAACCTGGCTAGTTTTTGCATTTTTTTAAAGTAGAGACAGGGTTTCGCTATGTTGGCCAGGCGGGTCTTGAACTCCTGACCTCAGGCAATCTGCCCACCTTGGCCTTCCTAAGTGCTAGGATTACAGGTGTGAGCCACCATGCCTGGCCAGCATTTTACATTTCTGTGTGTCTATTGTTTCCGAAGTTTTGATTGCTTTTTTATTTATGCTATCTATTTCCTTGAATATTTCTCCCTTCACTTCTTTTGTCACTTTTTGGATTTCCTTGCAATGGGCTTCACCTTTCTCTGGTGCCTCCCTGATTAGCTTAATAACTAACCTCCTGAATTCCTTTTTCAAGTAAATCAGGGATTTCTTCTTGGTTTGGGTCCATTTCCGATGAGCTAGTGTGATTTTTTGGGAGTGTTAAAGAACTTCATTTTGTCATATTACCAGAGTTGGGTTTCTGGTTCCTTCTCATTTGTGTAGGATCTGTCAAAGGGAAGGTCTAGGGCTGAATGCTGTTGTTCAGGTTTTTTTTTGTCTCACAGGGTGCTCCCTTGATGTAGTACTCTCCCCCTTTTCCTATGGATGTGGCTTCCCGAGAGCCAAGCTGCAGTGATTGTTATCTCTCTTCTGAATCTAGCCACCTAGAAAGTCTACCACGCTCCGGGATGGTACTGGGGGTTGTCTGCATAGAGTCCAGTTATGTGAACCATCTGTGGATCTCTCAGCAGTGGACAGCAGCACAGTATTTGGGGTGTCTCCTGAGTCCTGTAGGAACAATCCACTTCTTTCAGGTCACACCCTACTTTTGCACCTTGGATGTGGCTTCTGATGATGACAATGATAAGGATGCTCACTCTCCCCCGCCCTCTGCAGGGCCCCCTGGGGCAATGCACTCCTCCACAGCCACTCTCCTCTTGACGCTAGCCTCACTCTGATATTTTCCATTACAAAATTTAAGTTCCAAATAGAATACATATTTTCTTCTCTCCAGCACATCATCTCCACGGGACCCCCGGCAACAAGTAAATATAAGAAAAGCAGAAACCACTTCCATTGACACCTCCATCCCCCACAAAACAACAAAACCCCACTGAACCGTTCTTTGTCTGACAATTCCTACCTTTGGTGAATGGTACGACTTCCAACAACCCAGTCCCCAGGTCAGATGATTTGGCACTGGGAGAAGGGCACAGTGGGATGGGAGAAGATTCTGTACCTGAAAGGGTAGGAACAAAGGATTTCCATGAGGCCAAGGGAATCGTTCATCCTGTTCATTGTATTTCTACAGGACCTAGAACTTAGTAATTGTTTAGTATTTGTCAGATTAAGTAGAAATTTGCTCAAACATAGAAATTATTGCCTTATCAAAAATCGGGGAATACATTCCTATATCCTTTTGTTCTTTCCTTGACAGCATAAAGTTTGATCCACAGATTCTTGAACTGGTATGATTAGTACTTTGCTTTGTTTCATCAAAGGCTGAATAGACTTTTGTGAGTTAGCTTCAAAATTTAAGCAGCATTTATAATAGGACTTCTGAGGGAAATAGTATTTAGCATTTCAAGCAGCCAATTTACAAACATGCTATTGGAATACATCCTGTTTATAAAATTGGGGGTTCTCTGTATTCATTATGATAAATATTAAATGGATGTGTCAGGTACTAGACACTAAAGGTGTATTGAAGAGGGCAAGATTGCTTCCAGTGGGGTAGGTGAGAGAACTTTTCAAGATGGAGGATTTATGCAGAGCCTTTAAGAATAGGTGGGAATTGGAAAGGCAGACAGAAGTTAGAAGGGCAAACTAGATGACAGGAAAATTATGAGCAAATGCAAGAATTAATAAGGGGAACAAGGGGATAATGAATAAATGTTTAAGTTGTGCACGGAAATATCTTATATGTAGAAAACACATTAACACAAAAGTGGCATTTTCACAAGATTAACCTCATGGTTATCTGTGGCATGATTTGGAGCTGGGCAAGACTGGAAACAAGAAAATCAATTAAGAGGCTATTTGGTAAGTCCTGACATGAGTTAATGGCCCAGACAAGAGTAGTAGTGGATATACAAAGAAAATGGAAAAAGACAATAGGAAATGATTTATATTTTATTATTAACACCTCACAGAGCAGAAATTATATTCAGGTCTTCCATTTTATAGCAAATGTATAAACTACAGTGAGATATTCTCTGAAATATTCATTAGTAAGGTCTTGCATTATTTCTGTTGAAGGTACTTTTGTTTATGTAAAAACATATTAAATAATATATAATTATACTGACAGTTGACTTTTTCATTATTAAATAGACACATTGGCATTTCTATTTACAGAAAAACTGTGGATTAAATAACCTGAAAAACTCTCCCATTGTAAATCATTTGGAGGTCCAGGAGCAGTGGCTCATGACTGTAATCCCAGCACTTTGGGAGGCTGAGGCAGGTGGATCACCTGAGGTCAGAAGTTCGAGACCAGCCTGGCTAACATGGCAAAACCTAATCCTACTAAAAATATAAAAATTAGCCTGGTGCAGGTGGCAGGTGCCTGTAGTCCCAACTACTTGGGAGGCTGAGTCTCAAGAATCCTTTGAACCCAGGAGGCAGAGGTTGCATTGAGTTGAGTTCACATCACTGGACTCCAGCCTGGGTGACACAGCAAGACTCTTTCAAAAACAAAACAAAACAAAAAAGCATTAAAAAATAAAACATTTGGAAATTCAGGGTAAAATAAAACATACCCATGAGCCAAAAATGAAGAGGGAATTCTAAACCAAAGTGGTGCCATGGAAGATGACGTTATGGCTGCCTGCAGAGTTTGTTGGTCTTGTTAACCTAAAGTCTTGGGTTTACTCTTCCTTGCAAGAGCAGGAGAGACCTTGGGCCAGTGACAGTTTAGATTCCCACATATTGATAGACCTCTCAAAAGGTTGTGACCTCAAAAAAAAAAGGGCTAGCTAACAAAAATTTGCCTATCAACACAGCAAGGCAACAAGAAAGCTTGATTTTCACATATGCTCCACATGGACCAAAATAGTATCCTCTTAAAATTCGTAACCACAAGCCCTCATTTGTCATTTAAGCTTACACCACTTGTAGAATCCAGGAACTCTACCATACTGAGAAATTAACCTAAAAAATGTAATCGGGGCCAGGCTGGTAAACTTCCAGAGTGCTTGGTGGAGGCAAATGCAATATCTTTCTGGAGGGTTACATCTTAAACCCTAGTTGCACATAAATTCCATACAGCAAGCAGAGCAGATAAAAATTTACAAAAAAACACAAGGAAATAATCTACTATGAGTAAGAGCTGAAACATCAAATAGCATGATTAGATTTCAAGAACTTCAATTAATAGAAGTATTAGATATTACAAAATCTTTATATACTTGTAGGCTTCAAAAAACAAATTAAAAACATTAAAAAAGAACAAATCATGAACTTTAAAAAAAGATATTTTGAGATCTCATTCTTGGCAGGTTATTGGTAAAGGGGAGTGAGTTGGGCACAAAGCAGGGCTAAGAGGAATGTCTGGGAATTGTCAACACTTCAAACCTAGTGTCCCAGGGGCTAGTGTGAACTTCTATCCTATTCAATTAATGCTCAATTTAAAATGTCAGATTTTCTTGGTGAAGCCTCGTGGCATGGATCTTCATTAAGTGGTGATAATTTAAGTAAAATGGTGAAGAATAGTGGCTGTGAAATTCTGTTTAGTTGAAAGCAAGACTCAAGCCACCAGGTAAGAGGGGTGAAGGGGTCAGAGTAGGGGTAGAGGATAGCAGCTGACAAGGACTTGGGTGACTCTTAAGACCCTGGTCAAGAGGACTTGAATGTAGGGAAGATGTATATCCTAGCAGACAAATTAGTTACAAGATAAATTTGGAAAGAAGTCCTGTAATACAGATTAGGCATGCATGAGGAAGACAGAAAGTAGAAATGGCGGAGTTCAGGGTTTGAAACATGGGTACCCTGGATACCAGACTTAGGATAACATGGCTAATTCCAGATCCTATATAATGATAAGAATGGAGTTTCCAATATGTTGCCAGGCTTTGCTGCTCAGATCTTAAGCAAATTTAGGGCCTAATGATGGTTGGAGTTACATGAGGCAGGAACTGATACAGCCAACTATATTTATATACCCACTTATCTCTAGACTGTGTAAATGTATCCACTTATTTTTAGACTTCATTTTTTAGGACTTAAAAAATGAAGAATCTTACATTAGTATTGAGTAATAAAACAACTGTCATCCCTTTAAGTTTCTGCTAAACATCATGCAAAATACTTCTTTTTGAAGACTTCACTTCTATTTGAATGAATGTTGAATCTCAGTGAACACATTTATGATGAGTCCATCCAATTCTATCTGGCTTCCACTATCACTATAACTTCTTTTAAGGTGTTTATGAAAAAAAGCACTTTTTTGATGATAAAGTATTTTTACTGGAGTAATTTTTCATTTTAGAAAATGTTACTTTGAATTTTTCAGGGTTCCCTCCCAAGTTGAGAATGTTTTCTGTTGAAGAGATGGAATCCCAGTTGGCCCTCGTTTCTTCACCATAATGGCCTACTGTATCGCTGCCCAGCTGCAGGCTCCCTCCAGATGAGCAGCTCCCTTCTTTCTGGAAATAGCCTGCAGCTGTATCACTCCTAGGGTTGAGAGTCTGCTTCTGGGAACCACACGTCTTTCTGGCCCTTTTGGGTCAGATCTCTTTGGAACTGATGCTACCAAATTGCATTTGAGATTCCAATTTCTCCTGAACCTTTGACTCAAATGGCTCCTCGTTCTTCCCCCCTGCCCTCCACAGAGCCCCCTCTCCTCCTCAGCCCATCCTCTTGCTGTCTCCAACTCAGTCTCCAGCTCACAGTTCCTGCGTTAGAGGAGTTTCAGCATTCTCTTCAGCTGGGGCTGTGCAAAATGCTAGAAGTACTGGCAATCTTCCAGAGTTAGAAAATGCTGTTTCCCATAAAATAAAAAATAAGATTCTGAGCGTCTGTGTTTGACTTTCAAGGCAGAGAGAAAGCTAAGGAAGGTTAGTTTACAGTGTGCTCTAAAATTTCCAAAGTGTATTCCATGATAAATCTCATCTTGAGAAATCCGTAGGTGAAAAACGAGCTTGGTTAAAGTTCAGGTGAAATTGGTTGAAAACATTTATAGAAATCTGGATACTGACTGACCTTGTTCATAGAAATTCACAATTCACAGCAGCATGTTAACACCCTGAGAAGTCCTGTATTAAGGTAACCTGCTTGACTTCGATTCATACAGCATTTTGCAAACTTTTTGACCTCTGCAACTTTTTTTTTTGGATAATACATATTATCATCCAGAAGCAGCTAGAATGCTGGGGACCACATGTTGAAATACACTAGAACCACCTGCATCTAACGACATTGACTCAGGCCTGGTTTCCTTTGCAGCTACTGTTGTCTTTGCCAGAGAAGCTCATTTTTCCTTCTGGACCTTTCTTCTTTCTTGGTCTCTGTTCCTTATTCAAGTGCTCCTCCTACCTCCTCATGGTGTCTTAAACCCGGGTGTTCTCCGAGGCCCAGGCTTCAGCTCAGTTCTTTCTTTTTCCCTTATGGGTCACATTCTCTATATTGGCTTCACTCATCATCACTCATATACATGGACTTAAAGAATGAATCCCTAACATCCCTCCAAGCTCTAGTGCTGCAACTCAAAATGTCCCAGAATGTTTTCTTGTATATTTTGCTGGCACTTCAAATTCAGCAGATTCGTATCTCACTTTCCACGAGATGTAGGCTTTTTTGACATCCCCCAAGGACCGGTCACTTTGGCTATGATTTTTGTGGACAATATATCTTTAGAAATATTAAATAAGGGCTTCATTTTAATAGAACCCTGCCATTTGGCATTATTTTTGCTAACACAGACATTGTGGGGAAAAGCTTCTCAAAATCTAGCACTTTCAGGCCTGCATTATGTACTATAGATACTAGATTGAGAGAAACTATGGTGGTAAGAAATCATACCGCTCTTAAAGTCCTTTTTTCAAAATCACAAAGGATAACCTCTATTTAGTCACCAAAGTCAACTATTTAACATTTTAAATGTAAGGCAAAATGTCAAAATGAATAGCCTTCATATATACAACCAATAACCAGTTACAGTACATAAAGTTAGAGAAAAATCCCATTTTAATAGCAATAAAGAAGATTAAAAACTCAGGAATAAACATAATACAAAATATGCAAAACCGAGATATGAACAATTTAAAACACTTCAGAAAGCCAGAAAAGTAGACTTGTGCAAATGGAAAGGCAATCTTTATTCTTGGGTAAGATGAGTCAACAATATAAACCTGTCAGTTATCCTTAAATCAATTTATAGATTTAATGCAATTCCAATAAAAATACCAAGCAGCTTTTTTATGGAGCTATATAAGTTGACACAAAGTTCATTTGGAAAAACAAACACACAGCGATAGTCAGGACAACCCTGAAAAGCAAAAACTACAAAAAAAAAAAAAATCAAAGAAGATAAAGTACTTCATGTTAAAAGAAGGGGATTTTAAGAAAATAAACATTTATCTGCTCACAGATAAATGCAGGAGGGATAAACCAGAATCAATGAGATTGGTTACCTACAGGGAGTGGACAGGCATGGGGTGGAAAGAATGTGTAGGAGGAATGAGGGAAAGTGCCACTTCTCTGTACAAATCTTTTGTTTCTGCTTTGTTTTGTTTTTGAAACAGAGTCTGGTTCTGTCACCCAGGCTGGAATGCAGTGGCATGATGATGGCTCACTGCAGCCTCGAACCCGGAGTCTCAAGTGATCTTCTCACTTCAGCCTTCTGGGTAGCTGGGACTACGTATGCACCACCACACCTGGCTATTTTTTTTTTTTTTTCTGAGATTCACTCTGTTGCCCAGGCTAGAGTGCAGTGGTACCATTTCGGCTCACTGCAACCTCTGCCTCCCAGGTTTAAGCAATTCTCTGATTCAGCCTCCTACGTAGCTGGGATTATAGGTGTGCACCACCATGCCCACTAATTTTTTTGTATTTTTAGCAGAGACGGGGTTTCACCATCTTGGCCAGGATGTTTTTGAACTCCTGACCTCAGGATCCACCTGCCTCAAACCACCATACCTGGCCTGTACATCTTTCTATATAGCTCTGATCTCTCAAAATTTGGGAATTATAAGCGTGAGCCACTGTGCCCAGCTGCATGGATAATTGGCTATTTTTTTTTTTTCCATTTCTTTTGTTTTTTTAGACACATGCAATCTTGCTCTTTCACCAGGCTGGAGTGCAATGGCAAGATCTTGGCTCACTGAAACCTCAGCTTCCCGGGTTCAAGCGAACCTCCTGCCTCAGCCTCCCGAGTAGCTGGGACTACAGGCATGTGCCACCATGCCTGGCTAATTTTTATATTTTTAGTAGAGATGGGGTTTCACAATCTTGGCCAGGGCTGTCTTCATCTCTTAACCTTGTGATCCGCCCGCCTTGGCCTCCCAAAGTACTGGGATTACTGGTGTGAGCCACCACACCTAGCCCGCCAGGCTAATTTACAAATTTTTTTGTAGTGGTGGGGGTCTTACTATGTTGTTCAGGCTAGTCTTGAATTCATGGGTTCAAGTGATCCTCCTGCCTAGGCCTCCCAAAGTGCTGGGATTACAGGTCCGAGCCACTATACCTGGCCTGTACATCTTTCTGTATAGCTCTGACTGCCATAAACATGGTAATGGCCCACATATCTACCTCCCCAAATAAATAATTAAAATCAGCCAGCATATGGGGGAACCCCATATGGAATATGAAGAGTGGTAGACGAAACTAAGTGTATTAAATGAATAGCAGAATCACACTGAAGTAAGTGGGGAAGGAAAGAACTAACTTGAGTAACCTTGGAAAATAGTATTTTGCATATAAACTGTAAGATGAAAGACTAAAAACCTGCACAGAAATGTACTCTAATTAGTAAATTTGTTTCTTGGGGAGATGAGTTTGCAATTCTTAAAGTACTTCATGTGTACACATTACTATGATTGAACAAATAAGAAAATACATTATGGATAAGGAGAGCCAGCTTTCTCACTGTCAGAGAAAAAAGTTACACATAAGGAAAGAGGGGAAGGCTAGAATGAACTTTGTGTTGGATTAACATGGAAGGTATCAGTATAAACTCATGCTTTTACATACACATACACATAGATATTTTTAGAAATAAATGCAGACATGTGAGAGTGAGTTAATACACATACATATTTCCTGTCTTTGTGGGCTGAGAGGACCTGGGAGCCATGACAACCCAGGAACACTGGGCATACCTAACAGACAGATTTTGGTTTCTTTGCCTTGCTTTGCTTTTTTTCTTTTCTTTTCTGAGACAGTCTCACTCTGTGGCTCAGGCTGGAGTACAGTAGCATGATCTTGGCTCACTGGTTCAAGTGATTCTCTTGCCTCAGCCTCTGGAGTAGCTCATATTACAGGTGCGCACCACCAAACCTAGCTATTTTTTTTTTTTTTTTTGTATTTTTAGTAGAGACAGGGTTTCACCATGTGGGCCAAAATGGTCTGGAACTCCTGACCTCATGTGATCTGCCCACCTTGGCCTCCCAAAGTGCTGGGATTACAGGTATGAGCTACCACGCCCAGTCCAGGACTTGGTTTCTAAATATCATTCTCTACTAAAAGAAACCAAGGTTCCTTGGAAAATGATTGCTTCTGTGTCTGTGGCAGGGAAAGTGGAAAATTAGTCTAGAATATCTTCTAGCATGAGAAAATAAGGAAATAAAGAATTGCTCAAAAGATAATACAGGTATTTTTGGAAGGACACAGAAATCAACTTGAAAGATCACCAATAGAGAAATCTGAGAAAAACTGAGCAAAAAAAAAATTAGTTTTTTATTATAATGAATAGAATAAAATGAATATCCATACATTTATACTGATATAAATAAAGGTGAAGAAGGCAGAGGTCTTCTTTATAAGTAGAATTTAAATTAATAAATGTAGAAGAAATGTTGAAAATATTATAGAAAGTCACCATTAGGCAAACACCAAAGCAATCATTGTTGCAGGCAAGAATCATCCACCAACACTAAAGTTACTGGACAAAAGTATGATTAGAAACAGGATTTTTCATAGTCTCAAAGTAGCTCCCACAATGTGCTTATTAATTACAAAGAAAAAAGTCACTTTATAATGGAGAAACTGGCAGATACTACCCTAACTAAATGATCACATTTAATATTACCAATAATAAGATATATTGATGTGTACACCGTAACATGACATATTGGCAAAGACACGATGTCACTTCAATGGTATGCTTGCCAAAAACACATAACCTCAATTTATCATGAGAAATATCAGGCAAACCCAAATTAAGAGACACTGTACAAAAGAACTGACCAGTATTTATCGAAAGTGTCAATGTCACGAAACACAAAGATAAAAGAAAAACTGAGGCACTGTCACTGATTGGAAACTAGAGACATGACAACTAAATGCAGTGTAGGATCCTGGACCAGAAGAAAGAAGTTAGTGGGAAAACTGGACAAATTAGAATAAACTTTGTAGATTGGTCAATAGTATTATAATTTCCTGGTTTCAATAATTTTGCTATGTTATATTTTATACTTAACAAATATATGTATATTTTACAAATAAAAATATACCACATTTGCAAATACTACTTTGTATTTACATAAAATAAAAAATTCTATTTAGATATTAATAGTAGAGAAAACTGAGTGAAGGGCATATGATAATTCTCTGTAAAATGTTTACCACTTTTCTATAAGTCTAAAATTATTCACAATAAAAGTTAAAGACAATTAGATAAATTAGGACATAAGTTTCAGCTATTAGGAATAAGTACTTTAATACTCAGGAACTGAAATTAAAAGAAACCTACTGAAAGGTTTTATTTAATTTAATTTTGGGCCTCTTATAGTATATTCTAATCCAATTTTCATTTTCTTTAAAGTATTTTCTATGTAGCAGAGTAGCACAGTGAAAGCATGCTGGACTCATAAAGTATTTTCTTATGACAACATAATCTGGCAGTGCTAGTAAGCTTAACATGTTTTCTGGTAAGCCAATTTTTTTTCTAAAATCCTGTGTCTTGCTGTTAACATACAGTTCAACATGATAATAGCATTAAGAAAAAGTTGAGAGATATAAGAAAAATGTATAGGTTACTTATAAGACCTTTAAATTGTTGTTAGAGACCAAAGTAAATTTATTATTTTTAAAAAGTTATTAAGTATTATCTTCATTTACCCTGACTTCATTTCATTTTAAGACACTGAAATTGTTTTCCATATTTACGTTTTTGTATGTGCACAACTATACTCCTAGATATATAAGCTAGTTTTTTTTTTTCTCAGCTATGTAGGGATCTAGTTACAAATCCCCTGGAGAAAACTGGATGAGGGAGTTGTGTGGAGAAATTGAATTCTCTGATCCTTTCCTAAGCTAGTGAAAGGCCTTCTTATCTGATATTTTAATACTTCAGCCTTAGATTGCAGTTTAGATGCAACTAATGTGCTTGGAGTGCTCCATACACAATATTCTTTTTTTCTGAACTTGAGGAGTAGCCTGACAGCACTACTGGCATTCTAAGTACAACTTTAAACAAAGCAGAGGCAGATTTTTAATACTTGGAATTAGGTTCTTTACTTGCAGTAAAATGCAGACAAAGCTAAAGAGAAGATCTAGAAAAAGTTCATGTGGATTCATGTGAATAACTGGGTTCAACATGGAAGAGAGGAATATTCAGTCAATTAAAAAAAATCCAGAGAAAAAATGGAAACGATTTCTGTGATTGGCAGGAGGAACTACTATCTGATATTAGTTGTTTTTATTCTGTTTGAGTTCCTGTGCTTTATTTCTGGGATACTGTTAAGAAAAAAAAAAGGAAGTTGGCAAGATACCAAATATTTCACATTAACCAACAGCTTAAAATGGCTACTTTCAATAATTTTGAAGAGTTATATGATGTGATGTTTTCATTTTATGTAGGAAGGAAGGAACTGCCATGAACAAAGCACATTGTGCCTCTGAGGAATTGCCAGCTTGAAGTATGTGCCAAAACAAGGTTGGTCATTATCCTTGTGAATGCCAAGATATTTGATGAGGTTTCAGATTACTGAAGTTGTATTACCTACTAGCCCAGTTAGTTATTTTTCAGATAGCCAAATTTCAGAAAGTCATATCCTGGCAAGGGCATATCACTTACACTGAAGAGTGTGGTAGCTGTGCAGCATGGCAACGTAAAACATTGATAACATTGTTTATGACTTTGAATGCATTTGGATACTCTTTCAGTAGCATGTATTACACACTGTGTTGAAATGGCCTTTTTGGTTGAACATCTCAATTGGATAGTAAACCTCTGGAGAGCACACTGACTTTTGTTCACCATGTATCTCTACACATTGAGGACTCAACACTCCAAAATGAGATTCAATAATTACCTGAAGAATGAATGAGTGAATGAATCTCATTCTCTACTATAGATTCTGATTTGAACAGACGGCAAAGGAAAATGGTGATGACCATGCTGTTTTGCATTACCTTCTAGATGCCAGCTTTACATTAGAGGGACCTATTTCTCCATCATGGAAGCCGTTTCCTCAAAGTAGTTCTAAGCATTCAGCAGTCCTTTCAAATTTCTGCTTCTTTAGAGTAAACTCTTACCAGTTATTTGCCAATGCTCTTGCTTCAGGGCTCCTTAAACATCATCACCATCCTTTCAACGTTGTTAAGGGGCTATAGGTAAAATGTAACAACTCAAATACAGTTTAAAATCAATGTCAAATTATCAAAAGTATCAGTAACTGGTCCCCAAAATTTGGCAATTTCTCCCTGCTTAACACATTATTTAGTATTCAACAATAGAAATCACACAGCCAGATGTGTCTTGCCCATCTGTATACAGTCTTAAATAAGAATAATCAAACAATAATGTATTTGGTTATTGTTCTATCTGCACGTTCTCTCATTACTACTATAAGAGTGAATCTCTGCCATGGAACATGGAGCTAGTTTGAAACAGCCTGTCAGCAGTATAATTAATAGGCTGTTGACTGTGCAAGACCTAGAGGCAAACAGGTTAGAACACTTGCTATATTAGTCACTTTCAAAGAAGTTCTACCCAGTGTGATAAAAAACAGCCTCAACTTGCCAGGCTCAAGCAGATCCTCCTACCACTACACCTGGTTAATTTTGGTAATTTTGGTAAAGATGGGGTTTCACTATGTTATCTGGAAGCTGCCTCAACCTTCCAAAGTGCAGGGATTATAGGCATGAGCCACTGTACCTGACCTCAAGCATATTTTCTCCCATTTCCCTTCTTGTCACAGGCCCCATTTCCCCCTGGCCTGGTAAATCATTCAGCCCATTCACTTGGACAAAGTACGTAATCCAGGGTAAGACCATGCAAACGAGGACAATTATACTTCTTCCTTGAAATGAATACAGTACAAGGAAGTTGGAATAGAGTAACTCTCTTTACTCTTGGGTTGCCAAGCCTGGAAGATGTTAAGTTGGTACTGCTGGCTGCTATTTTTTCCTGCCATCTGAGAGAATGTGTGTCTTCAGTTAAAAAGCATAAAGCTGAACAGAAATAAGAGATAGGCAAAGAGCTGAAGGACTAAACTATTGGTTCCTAGAACCGTCCATTCCATTCTGTGAATCATTTCTGTATCTTTTCTTCCACTATGAGGCAATAAAACTAAACTTGCTTAAGCTGACTTTAATCGCATGTACGTGTTTTTTTTTTTTTTAATAAAAGTTGCAACCAGGGAAGTCCTAACCATACAGTTCCTGTAACTGTAGATAAGACATTACTACCACCAGCAAAGAGCAGTCAATAGATACAGTAAAAAGATTCAGTTCCCTATAATAAGGTAAAGCTATAAAAGTGAGGCAACAAATAGGCTCAAGGTAGAAGAATAGTTTGGAAATTTAGCATTTTAATTTCTTTTGAAAAGCAGTTAATATTTGAAGAATGTAGGTCCACTACAATCGATATTGAAGATATTTTCCAAAGCATGGTCAAATATGCCATAGTTTATGTGACAGCGTGCTAGCCTAAAATACAGGGTAAGAACACAAAGTGAGAAAAAGGTAAGAATGTAACAGCACTGAGTTGATTATAATTTCTTAGGAATTACAAAGGGAAGAAAGGAGTTGAGAGATACAAGGATGAATGACTGTCACATTTATCTACCCTTTCAAAAAATCTTTGTAAACCTTATATATTAGATTGCTTATAGTTGTCTACAGTTTGTTTCTAAGGCAGTAAAGACTATTAACAGATGAAATTAAGGCCCTGAAGCATAACATTGTCACTGATATGGTTTGGATTTGTATCCCCACTCAAATCTCATGTCCAGTTGGAGGAGGGGCCTAGTGGGAGGTGATTGGATCATGGGGGCAGATTTCCCCCTTGCTGTTCTTGTGATAGTGAGTGAGTTTTCACGAGATCTGATACTTTAAAAGTGTGTGGCACTTCTCCCTTCTCTCTCTCTTCCTCCTGCTCCACCATGGTAAGACATGCTTGCTTCCCCTTTGCCTTCCACCATGATTGCAAGTTTCCTAAGGCCTCCCAGCCATGCTTCCTGTTCAGCCTGCAGAACCGTGAATGAATTAAACCTCTTTTCTTTATAATAATTACCCAGTCTCAGGTAGTTCTTTATAGCAGTGTGAGAATGAACTAATACAGTTACTTTAGTGTTTTTAACTGTATTAACACGCTTTTTGGGTTGGTTGATTTAACGATAGTTAATTCTTTTGATGGGGGATAAGGGACTAATTTGATAAAAAGATCTGAATTTATATATTGTTCTCAAGTAAATAGTAATTTTAAAGGAATCCTAGAAAAAAATGTTATCTTGCAGACACCTTTTCAAAAATAAAATATTTATTTAAAAATATTAACATTCTGTCAGAGAAAATTAAAATGTAGATAAAACATCTTAATATTTTAATCTTAATAAGCATATATTCATCATAATAACTGTTTGTTGTCTTACATTTAATACAGTAACATAAAAATCTAGATTAGGGACATTAAAATATTCTATAATAGTTTTGCAAGAAAGTGATTTTATTAGGACAAACAATAAGACTGATAATGTCATGCCTTGATATTTTTATTTTAAAAATTGTGTGATTATCCTTTCAGTAACATATAGATTCCTCAGCACTTTTGTTTTATAACCTCATTCTTAAAAATTCTGGTGGCTTGTTTTCTTGTATTTTCCTTAATTGTGGTGATCTTAAACAAATCTTCAGTTTTAAATCTGCCAGTCGTTTTAATACAGATGTGTACATATATTTTCTCCAGTTGGCTATTTATTACAAAGACAGTTTATCTGTGGGTACCATCAAGACATCTGCATTTTATTGGACTTAATTTTTGTTAGTAAAGACCTCCCACATTACAGATTCTTTCCAGCCTAAATGTGCCTGTGTGGGAAGCAAAAGAATCATCAGTCACGAGAAAAAGTGAATCCATATGGTGCTGATGATTCTGCTTCCCTGGCTAAAATGAAGAGAGTTGAATATAGACAATGCCCCCAACACTTCTCTGTTTTTTTCGAAAAAGCGTGCTGCTATGGTTTGAATATTTGCGTCCCTCAGCAACTCAAATGTTGAAACTTAATTGCCAATGTGATAGCATTAAGAAGAGGTGGGGAATTTAGGAGGTAATTAGGTCAAGAGGGCTCTGCCCTTGCCTATGGGATTAGTGCCTTTATAAAAGAGGCCCAAGGGAGTTTATTTGCTCCTTTTGCCTTTCTGCCATGTGAAGACATGTACAAAGTGCTATCTATGAAAATTGGGACCTCGCAAGACACTCAATCTGCTGGTGCCTTGATCATGGACTTTCCAGCCTCTGAAAGTGAGGGCAATACATTTCTGTTGTTTATAAATTATCCAGTTTAAGATATTTTGTTATAGCAGCCCTAATGAACGAAGGCACTTGCCATAATAAAGATTGGTGTCAGACCCAATCCAGTACCTTTGAGCCAGCTCAGTTTATGCATGTACCATGCATCAAGCCATGGGTGCTTAACTGAAATTGTAAGGGCACATTCTACTTTGCCTCTCATCTTGCTCTGTTTCTCTTACATCTGTGTCCATTCTCTGGCTCTTGCCAATCTCTTCCACTTTAGGGCTCACTTCTACCCTTTGGATATGCTTGATTTTGATTTCTCCAGTTGAATCGTCATTATTACTCTTTATGGACTTTGGCTCAAGTTCCCACACAGGCCCTATGATATGGAGGAATTTTAAACTTCAAATCTATCAAAAAGTAGTTAAAACACTGTGTCTTTAGCTTTATAAAGATGACAAACCAAAATTGATAATAGAACTTAAAGTGATGACATGTTTTCTTCATTATTACAGTTATACATAATTCTCCACCATGAGGAGAACAGATAGAGTCTGAAAGCTTTTCTTTTGATTGATAACAAAGTACCTGAAACAGCTCATTTCTCTTGGTCAATATCACCTATGGGATGTGGAGGAAATGGACCTCATGTACTCTTTACTATCAGTGCTACCTCTCTCTGCACAAATCAGAAAAACCTATTATCTTCCCTGTATTTCTGCTATTCACAGCTGCTTGTTAAGTCTGAATTTCAGCAACAGAGAAGACACTACTTCCTAAGACACTGCTGTGTTTACGTCAATGTAAATTATTGGGTAAATTTAAATGTAGTTTAACAAGCTTCCTTTTGCTGAGGGAGATGAAAATATGACTTACCCTTAAAAAACATTATGGGGCCAGGCACAGTGGCTCACACCTGTAGTTCCAGCCCTTTGGGAAGCCCGGCGGTGGGTGGGGGGGCAGATCACGAGGTCAGGAGTCAGAGACCAGCCTGGCCAACATGGTGAAACCCCATCTCTACTAAAAATACAAAAATTAGCTGGGTGTGGTGGCATGCACTTATAATCCCAGCTATTTGGGAGGCCAAGGTAGGAGAATCGCTTGAACCCGGGAGGCGGAGGTTGCAGCGGCCCAAGATTACGCCACTATACTCCAGGCTAGGTGATGCATCAATACTTCATCTCAAAAAAAAAAAAAGAAATCAAGTTAAGATGTGTCCTACTGGATTAGGGTGGGCCCTAACACAATGACTGGTGTTATTTCTCAAGAAGAGAGAAATTTGGACACATCGACATGCAGGGGGAATGCCATGTGATGATGGTGGCAGAGATTGGAGTGACATATCTACAAGCCAAGGTACATGGAGGATTGGTGGCAACCCCCTTCTCTGGAGCCTTGCAAGACAGGATGGCCCTGCTGACACCTTGATTTCAGACTTCTAGCCTCCAGAATTGTGAGAATAAATTTCTGTTGTTTAGCCACCCAGTTTGTGGTAATTTGGCAGCTCTAGGAAACCAACACACTAGTTAAGGAGGCAGAATGAACGGTAATAGAGATCTATGAATACAAAGAATGGAAATATAGCTTTCTAAATGTCATGGACAGTAATTCTTAGAACACAGCTTTCCTCTGCAAAAACTTAGTAAGCTGTCTGACTTTTTGATTTACTGTGTGATTTAAAGTGAGTCACCTCTCCTCTCTGAACCTGTTTCTCATCAGTGAAGGGGACTTTGACTTAACAGCTCTGAAGACTGTCCCACTTGTAATAATGGCAATCTGTAATGTATATGATTTTTCTTTAATTGTGTAATTTAAGAAACTATTAGCTTAAGAGAAAGTCACTCAGGAAATTTAGTGTCTTCTCTTCCTGCCCCTTTCACTCCCGAAGGTGAGACATGTGTGAAACTAAAGTATCTTATTTTCTAAGCTGAGCATCATTTCGGGTGTATGTAGTTGAAGGACAAATTATCTTCCGGCTTAGGCACTGCTCAAGCCTCCTTCTGCCAAGCATGTTTGAATTAAGAAAAAAAAAAAAAACACACTAATGTCTATCCACAGACTAATCAACCCAGCAATATAGTAGAATAGAGGGAATTCACACAGCCTTGAATCTGGGCCTCAGAGGAGTGCCTGGGCAGGCAGTTTAAATTCCTAAAGCCTATATTCTTATCCGTAAAATGGCGATAATATTATTACTTTAATGGGTTGTTGAGAGGATGACCAAAGTCAAATACTATATATATATATATATATATATATATATATATATGTATGTATATACATACGTATGTACATATATATATATACATATACATATATATGTGTGTGTGTGTGTGTGTGTGTGTCTGATATCCAATGGGCGACGTTTACAAATGTTACTTGCTTACAAAATTCTAGCTTACAGAAAGGACACTAAAAATCTTCCAGATCCCCCTGCAGGTCCCCTAGGTGGGAGGCGAGTTGGGTACCTGACTTCCACCTGCAGGGCCCCAACACTGAGCCTGGAATTGGCGGGACCCAGCTCGCTGCGGTGGCGCCTGGTAGGAGGGCGCTGGGGCGGGGCCGACGGAAGCACTCGAGCGCCGTTGTCAGCTGCGCCGGAAGTTCCTAGCCGGGCCTGGCGGTAACCTTGGGAGCCTCACTGGTTCCTCCGCGGCTGCTGGAGTGGGCTTTGCGAGTCTGAACCTCAGCTGCTCTAGGCTCGTTAGCTGCCGAGAGCCTCCGGGTTTGCGGTGGAGGACGCTGAGGCTCGCGGGGCGGGGCAGGCACCCGGGCTCAGGGCCGCCCAGCCGACATGTCTCTAGTGGCGGAAGCCTTCGTCTCCCAGATTGCAGGTATCGCGCGTGGCCGCAGACCCAGGAGGTGGCGGCGCGGTCTCCGGGAGCTGCGTGGGGTACAGGGCTGGGGTCTTCCTCTAGCCTTGCGGCATTATGCGCTGAACCCAGGCCGGAGGGTGGAGGCGGGCACGGACTACCAACCTTATCTCAAGGATGGAAAAACTGAGGAGGAGACGCTTGGCCAAGGTCACCCCGCAGGAGCAGGCGTTCCGTCTCCTTCCGTTGGGCGGTCCATTGTCCATCTCCCCATTCCGTTGGGAGGTGCTGGAGTATGAGGAGGAGACCTTGAATTGGGATTGAGGTGGGGGGCGTTACCACAGGGACAAGCATCTGAACACTTCCGTCTAAGAGTGGGGCAGCTTCTGGGTCTTGGTACCCAAAGTTTAAGGTGACTGTCATTACTCAATTGTTACTTGTTGTCATCGAAGGACCACCAGACTTCTTGCTCCCTCTCCAAGCGACGTAGTAGTGCCATTTATTAAGAGTCTTAAGACTCTAGGATTCATGGAAATTTTTTTTTTTTTTTTTTTTGAGATGGAGTTTCGCTCTTGTAGCTCAGGCTGGAGTGCAATGGCACGATCTCGGCTCACTGCAACCTCCATCTCCTGGGTTCAAGCGATTCTCCTGCCTCAGTCTCCCGAGTAGCTGGGATTACAGGCGCCCACCACCACGCCTGGCCGGATTCATTGAAATATTTTTAAATCTGCAGGTACTTTAAAGAAATATCTTTGAGTCGTTGGACTGAACATGACTAATGTATATAGATTTCTAATTTCTCTCTTATTGAGGTTCTTATTGTAATGAAAGAAACTAAATATTGTTGAGAAACTGAGGAGACTAAACATAGGTACTTTTAGATATAGGCTAATAGAATTAGTCATAACTCCCTAGCAGTGTTTTCAACATGAGTATTTGGTAATGCAGACAGTCACTACATAAATAGGTACATTTGAAGAAGTAAGATGGTATTTTGGAAATGGGAAATACAGAATGTGTCGTAAAATTTGCGGGAATGTTTTTCACTGCATTGCGTTTGTGTGAACATACATTTCTTTTTTTTCCTTTTTCACTTAAAATACGTTATTTTCTAGAAGAGAGAAGAAGCTCCTACTAGATTGCAAGCTTCCTGAAAGTAGGGATCAAATTTATTTTGTTCCTTGTTGTATCCATAGTCAGTTGGTACTCAATAAATATTTGTGACTCAAATCAATGATTAATCTTGAGATTTCAAGCAATGATTATTTATGTTTTTACCATTTATGTTGAAAACAAGATCAGACTTACATAGTTAGATCAGCGATTTAATTTAGGTTGCTACTATGTTAAAAAAACAAAGCAAAACACTTCACAGTGTTTGTTGAGAGTGGTACACTGTGTGCATGTGTCCTAATGTGTGATTTTTTTAAATGAGAAAATGTTGAATGTCTTTTAATAATCTTTTGATATTGATTTAAGTAATGACGTTTAAGAATTTCTAGTGACGTTAAGAATTTTGTTTGTCTGCTGTGTTGTAGTGATCTGCTACTCTAGGAGGAATCATTTAAAGATGGATAATTCAACAAATAGTGTTGGAATAACTCCTAAGTCATTACACCACATGAATAAATTACAGATGGATTAAAGATCTAAATGTAAAACCAAAAAATTATAATAAAATAATTAGGAGAAAACATAGGAGATTATTTTAATAATTCTTGATTAGCAGAAGGGGCCTAAGCAAAATTTAGGAATTTGTAATCCGTAAGATGAAAACTTGGCAGATTCGATTGCAGAAAAAATTTAAGAACTTTGATAAAAGACATCTTAAGTAAGTTAGTACAAATAAGAAGACAAACCAACAGAATCAAAGACAAAAGATTGGAACAGGCAGTTCACAAAAGGATGAAATATAGACAGACAGTGAACAGAAAGATGTTCTCTGTCACTAATAATGTATAGCATCCCCCTGCCCTCCCCATCAGGTGGACAAAAATGAATATAATTTATAGTACCAATAGGGCATGGGGAAAACAGTACTCTCAAATTATTGGTGGGTCTGTAAGTTAGTATTACTTTTTGGGAACTTAATGTAGCAATATTTATTTATTTATTTATTTAGAGACAGAGTCTCACCCTATCACCCAGGCTGGAGTGCAGTGGTGCAATCTTGGCTCACTGCAACCTCCGCCTCCAAGGTTCAAGCAATTCTCCTGCCCCAGCCTCCTGAGTAGCTGGGACTACAGGCACACACCAACATGCCCGATTAATTTTTGTATTTTTAGTAGACACGGGTTTCACCATATTGGCCAGGCTGGTCTCGAACTCCTGACCTTGTGATCCACCCTCCTCAGCCTCCCAAAGTGCTGGGATTACAGGCGTGAGCCACCTCGCTCTTTAATGTAGCAATATTTATTAAAATGACATTCTCTGGCCTGAAAATTCTACTTATGAGGGTTTATCCAATAGAAATGTAAGGACCAGTACTTAAAGAAATATGTAATGATATTAATAGCAGCATAATAGTGAAAAACTAGAAATGTTTTAAATATATATCAAATTATTATATACCAATCCAGCAATTCCACTTTTGGGCGTGTATCCAAAGGAATTGAAATTGTCTAAGAGGTGTGTACACTTCCATGTTCATTGCAGTAGTATTCACAATAGACAAGATATGGAAGCAACCCAGGTGTTTATCAGTGGATGAATGGATAAAGAAAATGTGATATATAACGTACAGTGGAATACTATTCAGCCTTAAAAATAAGAAGAAAAAAACCCTATCATTTGTGATAAAATGGATAGACCTAGAGGACATTATCCTAAGTGAAATAAGCTAGATATAGACAAATAGTGATCTAAAATCTAATCTTTTTAGTGAAATCTAAGAGAGTTGATCTCATAGAAACAGAATAGATAGTGGTTACTAGAGGCTGAGGGGACAAAGGTGAGGGATTGGAGAAGAGGAATGGAGAAGAGGAAGTGCTGATCAAAGGGAACCAAGTTTGTTAGACTGGAAGAAAAAGTTTTAGTGAACTATTGCACTGCATAGTGACCACAGTTAATAATGTATTATATATTTCAAAACTGCCAAAGGCATAGATTTATAACATTCTCACCACAAAAATTTAAGTTGGTGTGGTGATGGATATATTAATTAGCTTGAGTTATTCTTTCTACAGTTTACACGTAGATCAAAATATCACATTGTACCTCCTAAATATACATAGTTACTATTTGTCAAAAACATTTATACAAAAATTATGATATGCTCACATTTTTTACAGATCCAAAATGAAGAGATGCACCTGTTAAATACGTTGTCTTGAAAGTAAAAAGTTATAGAATAATACATATCTTTTATGAACTCACAAAATCTATATAAACATACATATGTGTATATGTGTTAAGAGAAAGTTACAGAAGAATGTTCAACTAATTTTAACTAGTGATTAAGATAATATAGGAATGTTGGTGGAAGGTGAAGGAACTATATTTTTGAACTGAATTACTATAGTGAGCGTATTTTACTTTTGCAATTTAAATGATTATAATTTTTAAAATTTGTAAGATTATATTTTGTCAAGAAGTGAAAACAGGAGGCTGTCTTAATCCGTTTTGTGTTGCTGAAACAGAATACCACAGACTAGGTAATTTATAAAGAAAAAAAATTAAGTCTCACATTTTTGGAGGCAAGGAACTTCAGTTTCAAGGTATCAGTATCTGATGAGAGCCTTTGTAGCTGCATTATCCTACGGCAGAATGTGGAAAAGTCAGGGAGGGCAAGAGCCAGGGACTGAGAGGGCTGAACTTGCTTTTGTAACAACCGACTCTTGGGATAAGGAGATTAACCCATTCATAAGGGTGGAGCCCTCATGACCTAATCACTTCTTAACAGTCCCACCTCTTTATACTGTCAGAATGGCAATTACATTTCAGCATGAGCTGTGGAGGGGATATTCAGACTATAGCAGTGGTTAAAGTAGTAATTTATCTGAAACCCTGAGTTTGACTTTTAAATGACTTATAAGTGTGACTCCAATCCAACAACTGTTCACAATATTCTGTTTCTGGTAGTAACATGGTTTTCTTATAAGAGGTCCACCTAGACAGGTTAGAGATATGTATCTACATAGACCTATTATAATTTAGTAAGTAATTATGAATGTGTTTTTCTAATTGAGAGCTCTAATTTTTAGTGTATTTAACACTTTGCTTATTATCCTTCCTTCCTGTGGACATGAGCTAACGCTGATTATTTCTTTTGGAAACATTTAAAGATATCTGGCATCTCTCTGTGGTATTCTTGAAGTGAGTTCTTTGAGATCCTTATTCATATGGATATCTTTTTAGAAATCTATGAACTCCCCAGTTTAAGTGAACTGCTTCTGTCTCCTTGCTGCCAGTATTTCCCTCATCAACTTTTCTCAGTTCTTATTACTTAATAGGACTTATTCTGTACATTTCTACTGTTGTTACCTTAGTTCAAAGCTTTGTCATTTCTTGCTTAGATTACCATAGTAGTCTCTGAATTGATTTCTCTGCTTCCAGTTCGACTTCCTTCCAGTAGAGTCTGTACACTGCAAGCCTCAGTGGGTTTTTTGTTTGTTTTGTTTTATTTTAATTTTCCTTAAAAAAAAAAAACAAACCCTCCTCTTGTTTTAACATTTTGTTGGTTTCCTGTTGTCGGTAGAACAGACTTATGTCTTGTCACTTCCTTCCTTGCCCCTTGCCTGAAATGTCCACTTTGCTTAAATAACTCCTGTTCATCCTTTAAGACTCTGGGCACCATTTTAACCATTTAATGTAAGTCTACGTGACATTTTTTTTCCTGTCAAGTGAGAAAGGTTTGTTGCGGGTTTGTTTTTCCTGATAATAATGATATGTTGCCATTATGGAAAAATGAAAGCAATTCAGAAATAAAGCAAAAATTACCTGAAATCATATCACCCAGATTAAGACTTTAAAATTCCATCCCCGTCACTAAAACTTTGATGAACAAAGCTATTTCATTCTTTCCTTGAATTAAGAAAATTGACATAATATAAATATGCATAATTTTTTGTAACCTGTTTTGTCATATATTGGGATCTTTTTTCATGTCTATGAATGGAATTACACATCATCATTTAAAAATAGTTATATAGTATTTCATTGTAATGAAGAAGCTAAAACTTACTTATGTAGTATTACTCTGATGGATATTTAAGGAGTCGTCAGTTCAACCAGAGAAGCAGAAGCCCCAGGATATCTGTCTGTCTCTCTAGCCATGCACACATATGCAGGTATGTGCATACACAAACACATGCAAACAACTGGCTCTTATTGTGGGGGCTTGCAAAGCAAGTGCACAGCGTGTGAGGCAGTCATTCAGGAGGGGGAGATCCAGGACTAAGAGAGCGATCAGGTACTGCTTGGAATGTCTGATCCCAGGGAGGACTGAGGCCTTTTTTTTAAAGGGCTTTCAGCTGATTAAATTAGGCCACTTAGGATAATTCTCCCTTTTGGTTAATGTAAAGCTAACTAAGTAGGACTTTAATTATGTCAGCGGAATCCCTTTATGGCAGCACCTAGATTAGGGTTAGAAAAGCTAGGAGAAAGTGTGTGTCTGCTACAAAATGGCTCTTGCCGCTCTTACGTTCTCAACATTTGCCAGAGAATATCCCTTGTAGCCCACTTTAACTAGAGACATAGTAGAAAGGGAATTTTGGCAAGTATAGTTCCGTGTAGGTAAGTTGATGTGTCCCAAAGCCATCACAGGTGTGTGTGATTTTTGTCTGTTGTACACAGTGCATACATATACATATTTGTGCATCTGTCCAGTAGTTTTTTTTGAATATATATTTTAAAGTGGAAGATAATTTTGAATTGTTCTTTTGGCTTAATATGGAAAAAAATGGTAAGTTATGCTTTTGAATTAATATTTGTTTCTCTAGATGATGATATGCTGGATTTAGACTTTTTTTTTTTTTTTTTTTTTTGAGATGGCATTTCAGTCTTGTCACTCAGGCTGGAGGGCAATGGTGCAATTTTGACTCACTGCAACCTCTGCCTCCCGGGTTCAAGTGGTTCTCTTGCCTTAGCCTCCGGAGTAGCTGGGATTACAGGTGTCTGCCACCACGCCTGGCTAATTTTTGTATTTTTAGTAGAGATGGGTTTTACCATGTTGGCCAGGCTGGTGTCAAAACTACTGGCCTCAAGTGATCCACCTGCCTCAGCCTCCCAAAGTGCTGGGATCACAGGTGTGAGCCACCATACCAGGCCTAGAATTTTAAAAGGAGAATAAAAATAAACCTGAATATTATTAGTAAATAATTTTTAAAATATTTTATAACAACCTGTATATTTAAGTTTTCGCTTGTTTTATGGCTAGATTTTTCAATATGTTGCTCACATTTTTAAAAAAATTTTATTTTTACAGTCAGTTGGGTATGAATATATTGTAGGGGAAGATTGTATAATCCCATTTGGGCTACATGACCACATTTGGAGCAACCAGAAGGGTAGAGTACTGTGGTGGACAGGCCTAACTCACTTGCCCATCCCTGTGCCAGGAGTAGCTCCAGGTATTAGAGCTCCACAGTGCTACCAGATACACAAAAGAAGGGAGAGAGGTGTTGAGCGCTAAACGGCAGAAATCTGCTGCAGTGTTGATTGCTTCCTTCACCTTGCTTTTCCACTTTAGAGGATTTTGAAGTGAAAAGTCTAACCTGGGTTCTTATTTAGCCACTTCCTAGCTGTGTGAACTTAGACAAGGTAACTGACTTTTTAAGCCTGAGATTTCTCATTTGTAAAATGGTGAAAATAATAATATATGTTACTTTAAAGATACAATTTTGGTAAAGCTTTAAAAGGTTATTTATAAATAACAGAATTTAATTCAATATGAAACATCTATATACAGTTATTACAGTTATTAAGATTACTTGTTAATGTATCCTAGAGTAATTTGTTATTCCAGGATATTTATTTCAAGATATATATTTGATATCATCTTCATTTTATAATCTTCATTATAAAATTGAATCTTGGTATAGGTCATATTGGGGTTTTGTTGATTAGACATTGCCATAGCTGGTTACTGATAATAAGAGTTAGCTTTTGTTTTGAGCTACTTTGTTAAATGATTTATATATGTAATTGCTAATAATAACAATTTTATCTTGCCAGGTAGGTATTTTGTGGATAAGAATACTGAAACTCAGTATGAAGGTTAGGAACAAAGTCATTGGCATAAGAGCTGAGTTCTAAGCTCAACCCTGCTTCTTGTTCTGTGATCTCAGACAGGCCTTTCTAGTCCTCAGTTTCCTCATTTGTAAAAGAGGGATAATATATTTTACAATGTATACTAAGTATCTAGTATAGAGTGATAGATAATAAATATTCAGTACATGTTACTTTCTTTTGTTACTTTTATTGCCCAAGAGCCTTTCACCTTATATTAAGAAGTCCTTTGAGGATATTAATTCTGAACATCTACTATTCCATTACCATTTTAGACATCAGAAAATGCCCAAAGTATTCTTGTTTTTCTTTACTCATATACCATCTTTTCTGATTTATTACTCTACTGGTGCCTTGCCATATTTTAAGCACATCAGTTAATTTTATCATGCTGTAATTTATTAATCTTTTGAAATAAGGATAATATCTGTTCTGTTCTTTATTTAGAAACTCAGTAAACTATATAAAGGATGAAAAAAGAATGGTTGGAATATTCCATTTATCTCATTGTGGGCATTTGGGTGCTTAATTATTTAAATTTATTAATAACTTCATTTTAACAGTAGATTAATTTATAGTATGAGCTAGGAAAGTAGTTTTGCAGGGTTCCATGGAACCTATATGTAAGCATCTTGAAAGTAAGTGTGATCGAAATGGGCATGTTTTAAAAAATTTGTTTTTATATTGGTAATAAAGTGTTTTCATTCCATCTCTTCTCACATGAGTACCAGGGAGTCTGGACTTTAAAAGTATTCAGAAGGGTTCCAGAGGCTAAAGGAAATAGAAAATATAGGTTTAAAGGCTTTTGTAATATAGAAGTGATACTCTTGCTCATAATGAAGGAAATGATGGTATAGGTTTGTATGTTTGTGTATCAGAATATTTAATGATGACAATTGCAACAGAAAATTGAAGAAATACAATGCATTAAATTCTTTTGCTATTGAAAATAAAGATATTTTGTTATTTTTACCTAGTATTCTAAGGATTTTCCAGCATTGAGGAAGGCACTGAGGAATTATTCAAGTTATTGAGCTGACCATCACATTTCAGAGAATTAAAAAAGATCATATTAGTCATATGAATAATCTTACACAGTTGTGCTTATGACGTTGGAGATGTGAAGCTGATGTTGAATGGGGCATATGGTAAAGCAAAACAGTGACAGAATAGGTGAGTCAAGGTATAGTTTATTGACAGCAATGGATCCTATATTTTACCATACTGTATTCCTGAATAGGTTGAAAGAATTTGGTTTTGTTGCCCAGGCCCTGTTGCCCAGGCTGGAGTGCAGTGGGGTGATCTCAACTCACTGCACTTCTGTCTCCCAAGTTCAAGTGATTCTCCTGCCTAAGCCTCCCAAGTAGCTGGGATAACAGGTGCCCACCACCATGCCTGGCCAACTTTTTTATTTGTAGTAGAGATGGGATTTCGCCATGTTGGCCAGGCTGGTCTTGAACTGTTGACCTTATGTGATCCACCTGCATCAGCCTCCCAAAGTGCTGGGATTACAGGCGTGAGCTGCTGTACCCGGCCAAAACTACATTTTTAAGGTCAATGTTATGTTCACTTTTGAAAACTTTGGTAATAAGATACTTTCAAAGACTTGTTTTCTGTTAATGAAATAGTTCATAGGCTGTAACGTGAGTTTTAATTTTCTTACATGGTTTATTAACATTTTATACTCTGAAATTACATGATTTTTAGTTTTTAACTTAAAAGATTTGGTGATGGGTACCTCATAAAATTTGTCAGTCTTATTTCTTTGAAGACTTTTGAGTTATTAACGTTAGCTCAGGCTTTCCATATTTTCGTGAAAATTGAAAGAAAATTCCACGAAACTTCTTAACCTTTTTTAAACTTTTAAAATTTCTTGATAAGCAGTTATCAGATATACTGAAGATATCAAATAAAGATGAGATATTGAAAATTAAGCCTTCTCATTTTTTGTTCAAAGACAGAAGTTATAATATTCAGAATATCCAGCTATAGACATTTATATGTGGAAGAGAAGTATTTGCCTTGCCAGTAAGAGAAATGCATACTTTAATTTTTTATTGCTTTGTAAATGATCCTATCCTCTATTCTTGAACACTTTTCTTATTTTTGTATGGTCTATAAATGAATCATGGTTTTTGAACTTTTTTACATAAGTAATAAAAATGAAATTTGATTGGAGTGGAATAAAAAAGATTTTTTTCATAAAAACAGTCATTTTGCCATGACAATTCTCATTAACTGTAACTGTGTTGGCAAAATAGAAACCATAAAATGCATTTCACTGTTCTTATACACTTAGCTATATTTTTTTGCTGATTATATATTTTGTCTCTGAGTACTTGTATAAGCCAAAGAATTTCTTCATAATTTAATCTGTCTTTAGTTGAAAAAAACAGACTTTTGGCGAGTATATTTATTCCAGTGGATACAGTATCTTTGAGTATTACAATGATATTTTCCCCCATGTGTCATATTTCATTACCTGGTCAATTTAGAGCACTAATTCAAACTTTATATGAATAAATTGTGTCATTTGTATAACATGAAGAGGCCTTCATTATTTCACTATTTACTTATTAGCAGCTGACTCTTTAATGATCTAGCCTTCTCTTGACCTCCGTATCTTTTAATTGTTAGCTTTAATGTTACAGAAAAATGTTTTGGCATCATGAATTATAAGTAATGTTTCTAACTTTCTCATTTTATAAATTTTAAAAAGATTGTATGTCAGTATTAGAAATAACATAAAAGTAAAAGTTGCTATCTATTTTTTTATTAGATGTTATTGTTATTTTTACTATTACTGTTCATTAATTTAAGATTGTGAGTTGGCTAGTACAGGAGAACTAGTTACATAATGTTAACAATTTAGGTGGTAATTGACATTTGTTCTTCAGTTGAAATTGTGAGTTGATGTATTTTCTATTCCGTTTTCTTGAGGTATAATTTACATACCCTTTTAAATTTATAATTCAGTGATTTTTAGTATATTTACATAATTTTGTGACTATTACCACAATCTTTTTTTTTTTTTTTTTAAATTTTCTACTCACCTCTCCAATTAACATGATCTAATAGTAGATTTCCATCACCTCCAAAAGAAACTCCTTACCCTTTTACAGTCACTCCTCATTCCCACCACCAGCCTGAGTCAACCACTGCTCTACTCTGTTTCTGTAGATTTGCCTCTTCCGGACATGTCATATAAATGGAATCATGTGTTTTCCTTTGTGTCTGGCTTTTTTTTTTCATTGGGCATAATGATTTTGAGGGTCATCCATGTATTAATGTTGTAGCATGTATCAGTAACTTGGTTCTTTCTTATTGCCAAATAGTATTCCATTGTATGGATATACTGCATTTTGTCTATATATTCACCAGTTAATGAACATTTGGTTGCTTTCCTTTTTGACTATTGTGAATAATGCTGCTATGAACGTTTGTATTTAAGTCTTTATGTGGATATTTATTTTTATTTTCCCTGGGTGAATACATAGGAGTATAATTGTTGGGTTATATGGTAAAATTCTGTGTTTAACATTTTGATAAATTGCCAAACTTTTCATAGTCCCACCAGCAATGTGTGAGAATTTTTAATTTCTCCACATTGGCTAAATGTTTGTTATTGTCTGTCTTGTTGATTATGGCCTTATTGAGTGTGAAGTTGTATCTCATGGTGATTTTGATTTGCATTTCCCTAATGACTAATAATGTTGAGTATCTTTTCATGTGCTTTTTGGCCATTTGTGTATCTCCTTTGGAAAAATGACTATTCACATTCCTTGCTCAATTAAAAAAATTGGATTATATTGTCTTTTTATTACTGGGTTGTAAGAGTTTCTTATATATTTTGGATGTAAGCTGTATGAGCTTTGCGGAATCTTAATTGCTATTGTTATCATAATCATCATCTGCCTAAATAGAAGTCTAGATGATATTTGACTGGGAGTTAGATTCTAGTTATGCTCTAGTTTTATTTGGGCTCTAACTTTGGTTGTGAGAGGGAAGTTCTGCCTTCTACTGGTTTTCCTGAATTTTTAATCTGTGTTGCTTTCTGTCTTGTGCTTCTAGAATGCAGGGTATTAAGACCCATCTTCCTTAGATAGTCTACTGTACTTATTTATTCATTATTAATCTGTGTAGGTTTTTTTTTTTTTTTTTTTTTTTTTTTGAGACAGAGTTTTGTTGTGGTTGCCCAGGCTGGAGTACAGTGGCACAATCTTGGGTCATTGCAACCTCTGTCTCCCGAGTTCAAATGATTCTCCTGCCTCAGCCTCCCAAGTAGCTGGGATTACAGGCGTGTGCCACCGTGCCTGGCTAATTTTGTATTTTGTACTTTTAGTAGAGATGAGGTCTCACCATGTTGGCCAGGCTGGTCTAGAACTCCGTACCTCAGGTGATCTACCCACCTCAACCTCCCCAAGTGCTGGGATTACAGGTATGAACCACCATGCCCAGCCCACTCTGGGTCATTTTAATCTTCTGCTTACTACCTTGTTCCTCCAAATGAATGGATTGCTGGAGATATTGAGTTATTTATGGAATATTATTTGAGTTATTTGCCATAGTTCAATAAATTGGAATTCATTTGGTATTTTTGGAAATTGTACACTGTTGTGTATACTTTTTAATTAGTTTTTATGTAATGTGTAGCACAAACAAAATTAAACCTTGTTATGTGTATACCAAATAATATTGTCATAATGAGGTAGACTCTAGTATTTTTTAGTGTTTTTAAATTAAAGCATTGTAAAAGTACATATAAGGAGAATAGGCCACATAGTACCTCTAAAATAGAACTGCCTTATGGGCAGTTACTTGATTTTCTTAGTAATTGTGCCTTTAGCTCTTAGAATGGCGCCTGACACTTTATATGCATTCAGTATTTTTATTGAATGAATGATAAAACTGATTTGTAGCTTTGGCTAAATTTACTTTCTGAAATAAGATGTATGTATGATTTACTATACATATTTATATGGGTTGAGTATCCCCAATTTGGAAGTCTGAAATCTGAAAATGCTCCAAAATCCAAAATTTTTTGAGTGCCAATGTGATGCTCAAAGGAAATGCTCATTGAAGTGGGTTTTGGATTTTTGGATTAGGGTTGCTTAACTGGTAAGTATATAATGCAAATATTCCCAAATATGATAAAAATCCAAAAATTAAAACACTTCTAGTGTCAGGAATTTTGGATAAGGGATACTCAACCTGTATGCAACAAGCTATCCATAGATATACAGTAGATTCTTAAGTCAGTCAACAGGTTTCTTTTTCCTGAAAACTTATGATGATATGTAGCCAAAGGAATAGTTCTGGTCTGTGTCTTCTTCCAGAAGAATCTTCTAGAATCTAGGACTACTTTTGTATTTGTGTTTAATACTTCTCTAGTTTGTCCTAGAATGTTTGCTTTCTGCTTCAGGATTTCTATTTTAATTGAAGGTAGTCTATATCTTTGTATCTATACTTGCTTGTAAGTATGTTCTTTAGCCTTAACCACTATGCTACACAATACTGCCTTCCTTTTTTTTTTTTTTTTTTTTTTTTTTTACATTTATGGAAATGACAGTGTGATGTTGCACTTCTTTATCCTCCATCACAAGCCACTTTCTGATGTGAACACTGATCTCTGACAGTTAAGGTGATGGGAAAATGGTTTTAAACACCTTTTGTGGGAAGAGTCACTTCTGATTACACATTCTGTATCATATCATTAAACATCCCCTATGAAACATTAGCTCAGGGGCATTACTATCTAATCATTTCATGATCATCATTGTCTGAGATACAGTGTTGTTTTGGACTTGCACTATAGTTTGCAGGTTGAATTGCTGTTGAATCTAATATATATAGCTCTTAAAATTCCAGTTTTGATAAAGTCCCATATCATCATATTTTAAGTCTAAACATCTTAAAAATCTATTTTAAATGAAACCTTTATATATTGCCTAAAACTTGATGGGTTTTGAACGTGGTGTCTATGTTGATATCACTGATATCATTAGTATAATATTTATGTCAAACTAACAAATTTCCTTCTTTTCTTTCTATATCTTGCAGTAACTTGCCCATATTTAAGAGCTGCTGAATGCTCTTTGAACGTTTTGTTATATTAGCAGTATTTGCATTTACAACTTTGGCAGGAAGCTATCCAAATTTGGAGATAGGCTACACATGTTTCTTGCTCCTTTTATATAACACTGTCTAAATAGTCTTGCTGTGCTGAAGAGATGACATCTATGAGCTTTTGGAATCTAGTTGCCTAAGGATAAACTGAGTTTGACTTCATTAGTGCACAATTGATAGGTTTGTGCAGAGTTATTATAGCATTAATCAATTTGATGGATTGGAAATATGACAGAACTGAAGCAGCATGTAATATTAGTGCCTATTATTCTACAAATTATGTCTTCACGTACATTCATATGCCAGAGGAGTCATGTTGTACACCAAGGATGCAGAACTTAAAAAAAAGAGACAAACAACAGAGGGCATCTCTTTTCATGGCTCTTCTCTTATACTCTTATATTAGATCATTGAGAGATGGACTTCAGAATTACACTATTTTTTTAGGTCATAGCACTTTCATACTTTGAAATACCTTCATTTGAATGGAATACATAGACATATCATCTTTTACCAGAATGAATTACCACCTAACCTAATACTTAAGAGAATACCACAAGAAATATGTAAAGTCTTGAAGAGACTTACGGGTATACGTATGTGAATTTATTGGTTAGTAGTCATTTCATTAAAAATTATAATGGATTAGTAAAGAATATTGATATTTTTGTTGTATTTATTGAAAAGCTTACAAATAAGTAACTTAATGATAATTAAAATGAATGAGAAGCAAATACTTATTTTTGGGGGGTTATGGGTATTGCTTTATCATGTGTGCATTTCTAACATTTATTTATGCGTTATTTTATGGCTTTCAAAAGTCTAAGAACATGTGTCACTTCTTTTTGATTTTACTTTGTTCTCCAGCATAAATATGAGTTTTTTAAAGAATATTCCTTTGCATTAAAAGAACTCTCCCACTAAAGCCTGAAACCTTAAGCAGCCTCTCTTTTGCTCCTGGTAAAGAAGACACTAAATGTAGAATAATCAGGGCCTGAGCAAAATTGGAAAGTAGGTAGAGAACTAACTGGACTTTAATAACTAATTGGATATGCACTTAGTTATGAGGTGCTCTGATATTTGCTTTATTTCTTGGTATTCTTTATATCTGCAATATAGGGATATATTTCTTCTTTATAAAAGTGATAAAAATTTAATGCATCTTTTGTTAGAGAATACTGTTAGAATAGTAATTTTAATTTTAGAAAGTGAATTAATGTAGGTCACTAGAGTACCTTAGAGTAAGTTACTGATTTGGAATGAAAGTGCTATAGTAATTTCTTTATCATGAAATAATTAATTCCTAAAAGGTGGGTAGTTTAATTTGGAACGCTTATAATAAAGATATTAGGTTACCCTATAATCCCAGCACTTTGGGAGGTTGAGGCAGGCGGATCACCTGAGGTCAGGAGCTTGAGACCAGCCTGACCAACATGTTGAAACCCTGTTTCTACTAAAAATGCAAAGATTAGCCAGGCATGGTGGTGTGTGCCTGTAATCCCAGCTACTCAAGAGGCTGAGGCAGGAGAATCGCTTGAACTCGGGAGGTGGAGGTTACAGTGAGCCGAGATCATACCCTGTACTCCAGCCTGGGCAACAGAGCAAGACTCTGACTCAAAAAAAAAAAAAAAAAAAAAAAAAGAAGATACCTATATAAAATTTAATCTTGGTTAATTCAAATTTCATATTTTGTCATGTATTATTGTAAATGTCATTTTCAGTTTGGAGCAGTTGAAAAGCCAAGATTTTAATAAATAATCTCAGGACCACAATAATTTTTCACATTCTAGGAATTTACCTCCTAGAAAGAGAGATAAGATATTGACGTAATAATATGATAGAGTAGAAAATGGTACATAAGAAAAATACAGACTGCTATGGACAGTATAGATAAAGGAGAAATTAGATTTGCTTAGTCCTAAAAGCCTTTTTGATGGATGTCACATTTAAACTTGGTTGAAAAAGGTATAGGTTTTGGGTATACGGCAGTGAAGGAGTATTCAGAACTTGGGAACAGTTTGAGTAAAGTCACAAAGATGAGAACATTTGAAGTTTCTGGGGGAAATTTGAAGTGCTCTGGTTGATACAAGGGTCTTGTTAGGTAGGTAGGGAGGTAGTAGGCAGGGATCCCCATTCTCCTTACTAATTCATGTGTGTTCCCTCCACAAGCTTTCTCCTTGATCAAAAAGGGTGATTTTACCACAAGAGAGAAAGACTCTTCCTTGCTCCAGAGTACATGAATGACTGGGTTTCCTACAAAAACTTCAAATAAGTAGTTATGTAATTAGAACGGTGTTCTCCAATGTAGAGTAGGATGTAGGCAGGAGCAAGGGGTGATTACTGACTTTGTCTGCCTTGGGAAAGAGAAGAGAAGAAGGTGTCCTTTTGAATTTTGTCTTTTACATGATAAGTATTCCCAAACCAAGAAATCAGCTTTTTATAAGATGTGGATAATAATATTCGTAATTCATAGATTTACATATGAAGACAGTTACAGAGCTCATTTCCTAGAATGATACCTACATGGTTGATTTGTAGATTCATCAACCAGTTTAGGATTTTCACCTTTGGCATTCCTAGGGTATAACTAGAGATTTTTTTTTTTTCCTCTCTCATGTCATGCTTTACATGTAATATGTGTGCAAGACAATCCTTCGAAATATAGAAAGAAAAAATATATAGATTAACTATATATTTCTTACCTTTGCACTAACCCTAAAACTGGACATCTCTTTCTATATAATGTTTTATATTAAATATGTAGTGTACCTCAGATGTTATTGCTGTACCTGATAAGCCATTTCACTGTTCCCCCTTTCCGTGTCCTGTGACTCTAACCCAAGAATCATCATTTATAAAAACCTCATGTCCTTATCAATAAAAATTTGAACATGTGGGCCTGAATTTAGAAATCAGAAGGTTGTTAATTGCTGAGCTAATGTATCATGCACATTATGAAACATACACTAAAAAAGAAAGTAGAAAGAGTTAAAAAAGATAAAATTCAAATTCCAAGTATTTTTAGGCAGCTATTTAATTTTTTTTTTGAGTTGTGTTGTTAGTTGTAGTGTTGAAGTTGCTTGGGTAAAGTTTATTTTATTTTTTGTGTTTTGCCATGAAATTTTCTTATCTTCCCTGCTACATTCTTAGCCTGAATAGTACAGAGTAATAACAACAATGATGATAGTGCTAATAATAAAAACAAATGTTTATTCAGCCAACATTTACTGATTACCTGCTATGTGCTAGGTTCTAGGGAAGATAGTAAGCAAAAATCAGACATGAATGCTGGATTCATGGTGCTTATTTTCTTGAGGAGGAGATTAAACAATCAAATAGTTACTTAAATGTAAAAATACAGATGGGGAAGTGCATGCTATAAGAGCTTGTAAAAGGAGTGGTTGAAGTATTCAAGGAGGTCAGTGAAGACTTCCCTGAAGATAAGACTAGCTACATAATTTGTGGGGCACAGTGCAAAATGAAAATATTAAAAAATTATTGGCTTTAAAGACTGAGACAGCAGAACATTAAACCAAGCATGGGACCCTTCCAAGTGCAGGTCCTATGCAGCTGCACAGGTTACACGCTCATGAACCTGGCTGTACCTGAGGAAGTGATTTTTGAGCTGAGATGTGACAATACCATAGGAGGGTAAAATTGGTAAAATTGTTCTATGCAGAAGAAACAGCACGTGCATTCAGAAACTGGATGAAGGCCAGTGTGGCTGGAGTGCAGAGACGCAAGGTAGGGGATGTGTGTGATGAGGTAGGCTGGCAGAGAGGGTAACTTGAAAGGCCAAGTAGAGTCCTGTAGGCCATGTTGAAGATTCTGGTCTTTATTCCAAGAACCACACATAACTATTGATGTGTCTTAAGCATAAGTTTACTTTTGGTGTGCTGAGAATACCAATAACTTGCACTCTGTCAGCATTGGACAACTTTCTTCCTCAGCTTCCATTTCTTACCAACCCCTTTTTTAGAAACTTTCAGTCTCACCTTGTATGTATATTCTAAAGCTGGCCCTTCCTTTAGGTATGTTTAAATGGCACTTCACATCAGGGAGTGTGTTTGGTAATAGAAACTGAAAGTAGAGTAGGCGAGTCATGATATTTTATTTACTATTGCAGTAGTTTGTGGTCTAAAACATTTCAGGTCAACTGAAGAAAAAGTGGTAAAAGATAAAAATGTTTTATTATTGTTTTAAAATGATTTTCCTCTTTAAATGCTACAGATTTTTAGGATGTGTATTGTCAGCGCCATTATTTTAAATCCTTAATCTTCTCTTTTATACATGCTCAGGAGCAAGGGGGGTGATTACTGACTTCAACCTTGGGAAAGAGAAGCATAGGGAAGAAGTTGCCTTTTTGGACTTTGCGTTTTACATGATAGGTATTCCCAAACCAATAAATAGCTTTCTTTCAGTTAGGTGTGAATAATAATTTTCATGATTCATAGATTTACATATGAAGACAGTTACAGAGCTCATTTCCTAGAATGATACCTGCATGGTTTATTTGTAGATCTATTGCCCAGTTTAGGTTTTTCACTTTTGGCACTCCTATCGAATAACAAACAGGAGATTTTTTTTCTTTCATCATGCTTTATATGTAATTATATGAGCTCTATCACTAATATAGTTTGGATGTTTGTCCCCTGCAAATCTGCTGTTGAAATTTAATCCCCATTGTCAGAGGTGGGTCTTGGTGGAGGTGTTTGGGTTATGGGGGTGGATCCGTCATGAATGTCTCAGTGCTATGCTTGATAGTGAGTTCTCTCTCTGAGTTCACATGAGATCTTGTTGTTTTTTAAAAGAGAGTGGCACTTCCTCTCTTTTGCTCCTGCTCCCGCTCTTGCTGTGTGTGTGACACCTGCTCCCCCTTTGCCTTCTGCCATGATTATAAGCTTCCTGAAGCTCTCACCAGAAGCAGATGCTGGCACTGTATTCTTGTACAGTCTGCAGGCCCATGAGCCAAAATAAATATTTTCTTTATAAATTACCCGACCTCAGGTAATTCTTTACAACTCCAACATCCTAGCAGAATCATGTAGATGATGCACTTAAGTCAGTGATATTTAGATTCTTTGAGCTACTCATGGGAGACATAGGCAGCTGGTCGTTCTTTGTATACTCTACCGTTTCCTGACTACTGCATTATAAACTGCAATTCCTAGCTGCGAGGATAACATGGTTATATAGGTTTGTATCAGCCTAATTTCCTTCCCTTTTACATCGTGAGTTCTATTTGTGATGGAAACACTGGATGTTTTGGTAGAGTTACTTTCTGAGAATTTATTTTCAATAATGATTTCTGGGTTGAAACAGAGTTTATGTCTTGGATTGAGTAAAATATTCAGCCTTTTCATCTATTTCCAGCTTTAGATTCTTAATAACAGAGCTTTTAGTATTTGTAGGCAGCTTTTTTAGTCTTATTTGCAGTCAAGTCATATGTTGCAAACTTTTATTACTTTCATATTTGTCTTTTGGATGAGATCTAGAGAATCCATGGTGGTGATGATGAATTAACTTTTTTTTTTTTTTGTGATGGAGTCTTGCTCTGTTACCCAGGCTGGAGTGCAGTGGTGTGATCTCGGCCCACTGCAACCTCCACCTCCTGGGTTCAAGTGATTCTGTGCCTCAGCCTCCCAGGTAGCTGGGATTACAGGCACCTGCCACCACACCCAGCTAATTTTTGTATTTTTAGTGGAGATGAGGTTTCACCATCTTGGCGAGGCTGGTCTTGAACTCCTGACCTTGTGATCTACCCTCTTCGGCCTCCCAAAGTGCTGGGATTACAGGTGTGAGCCACTGCACCCAGCTGATGATTAACTTTTAACTGAAATTATTGACCGCATAAATTTCTGTTCATATAAGAACTCTGTTATGTTACAGGGTAGTGAAGTAGCTTCTGATTTATCAGGTAACACTTAAATTATGTTCAGCATATGATTAATGCTAGTGTATATAAAGGTTGGCGCAAAAATAATTGCGGTTTTGGTATGTTATTTGTTGGATTCTTTGTAAAAGCCGTAGAACATCAGAGTCATCAATTTTAATATAGTAATACAGGTGTAACACAGTTTTTGGGCAAAAACTGCAATTAGTTTTGCGCCAACCTAATTCTTCATTGTTTTAAAAATTTATAATGCATGTCTCGTATGTGCACAAAATAGCTAACCAAGAGTTAAAATTACCACAATTTTAAATTAGAATGTCCTATTACCGTAACATAGATGATAATATTAAGTTGAGTAAAACTTTAGCCAGCATGTTTAGGGAATTAGATGGTAGGTTTAATCAAATATCTTCTTTCTACAGACAGTTAACACCAACTGTATGCAAAGCATAGTACAGGATGGGATACACAGATGCACATGACACATCTGTGCTTCCAAGGAACTTATTTTCAATATTCTTAGAAATTTTTGTATATTTTATTCTGATGCTTTATTGCTAGTTAATGTAATGCATATAATTGAATCTTTGATCAATTAGAATTTTATAACAGACAAGTTTCATTGTATTGTTTTTAGTATAGATGTAAGCAATATAAATGTGCTGACCATAAAATTTATCCTAAAAGGTTATTTTTTGAGTAATTTGCTGATGTCAGCTTGTTTTTGTTTCTTTGTCTTTTATTTTAAAAACTGTTATACAAGTTAATTGGGTTCTTACTGAAATTTACTTTGTTAAAAAGTTGACAGCAAAATACTTTGTTTTATTGCTGTTTTGGTATACATGTTGAAATTCAGTAGCCCTTACAAATATTGTGGGTAACAGCATACAAAACTATGTATAGCTCATTATTTACTTGATGTTTTCATGGCATTATCTCTAAATATTAGTTTAATTTTTGTAGCCAAAACCAAACTAAACCTTAAAGTTAACATTTGTTATTTATAGTACTACTACTGTTTTTCTTTTTATTCTAAAGCATACGTAAAAACAAGGAGTTGATTTTTCCCATTCCAGGGACTGCTTTAGGACATTTTAAATGATCATTCTTAGCTTCTGGGCTGGGGTACTTTCAGGCTGCTTGGTGCCAGGGGGCTGCCTATGATCATTCTTAAGAAAAAAATTCTTCACATATATAAATTTATTTTAAAAAATCAGCCAGAATTATATATTAAAGTTATTTGTTGCTATGTCACAGATACTAAATTTGCATAAAGACAATTAGAAAAATGTCAATTATTATCAAATCTCATATATTTAATTGCTGAGAGCAAATGTAGTTACTGTATTAAAATGGGTGATTCTGATGTTTTATGGCTTTTACAAAGAAGAATCCAACAAGTTGATATCGTGATATCCTGTGTATTCTGTTAGTGGAGCCATTGCTTCTTAATTGCAGTTGATGAGATAAAATTCAAATCTAGTGCTTTTCCCAAACACTGGTAGGTTGGTAATATTCTCTTTGTAGCTGCAGTCTTCTCTGGATGAGAGATTAAGGGTCAAGGTCAAGTTTCATTTCAGGCCTAAAATTAGCTTTACTGGCTTTATTACACTTTGTAGATACTTAATGCTTCATCATGCAACTTGGTTCTAATTGTTTTTGTGGGGCAGTGTTGGTAGGGTCAAGGCAATGAAATCTTCTGGAATACAACAGGATTCCTCTGTATTTTTAAATACTGCCAGATTGTGGGGAAAGACGGAAGCTTGTTACAGATATATTTGATTCTTTCATTCAATGTATGCTTGAAATTTTACTTTGCTAAAAAGTTTACTATAAAATATTTAAAATATTATTTCACTATTTTTGTAATGAATTAAACATGAGTATTATATGTATAAGTAATATTTAGGATATGTCTTTGTTTGAAAGAAGCTAAAGGAATTGTAGCACATGGGCTATTTTATTTTTTTAATTCTCATTTTTGATTGGCACGCTATCTTCCCCTCCTCCCTATAAAAAAAATCACCAAACAATAAACCAAACATGCTTTGAAAACAAGGTATCTAACCTGCTTATACAGGTTACTGTAGAATCTAAGATAGTGTGATTAGTTGTCATGTATAAGGCAACCTTAGCAATTGACTTTAAATGCTCTAGGTAAATGTACATGCTTATTAATTTGATTTGTTATTGATAGGTTTTTGCTCTGTGTGCCTAATTATCACCGCCTTGTTTCCACAGCTGCAGAACCCTGGCCTGAAAATGCTACATTGTATCAGCAATTGAAAGGTAAGTTTTTGTTTACAATTAAAAATGACTTTGTATCAAAGTATATTTATTACGAAAAAATCCTCAGTAATATAATTTACTGCAAGGAGAATATAAAATGTAAAGAAGGGATTTCCTTGTATAATTTGTCTAGGAGGTTTTACCTAAACTTGTATCTGCCAGTGTAAACCACCTATTCATGGTCTATAAGGTCCTTAGTTTATTATTGACTCATTATATTGGCTGCTGTAGGCGGTGTAAAATGATGTGGTTGCAGGAGCAGTTGGCAGATTTACTGCACCAATAGCTGAGACAGCAGATTTTTGAAGTCTTGTGGTAAAGTGGGCTCTCAGTAAAAAGGAACTGTTAAAATGTATAGGCTAGGATGGTTCAGGCTGCCTTTAGCAGCTCTTCATATATCATCAGATCACATTATGGACCCCATTTGGGGCTTAGCAGCCTGCTACAGTTGTCAGAAGACTGCAAAGTAATGAAGACTAATAGGCAGTAGCCCTGGTCTTCTAAGCATGGAATTTTTATTGCAGCAAACTTGTCATCTTTCTTTTGTGTGGCAGACCTAGACACACTGTGCAATATTAACTGCAAGCTGGTTTTATATTATTGTGAATGCTTTTACTTTTAACTGGAAAGTGTTCAGCAGATTTTACTTAATTTTAATGAAAAGAAGAGGAACATTTCTTGAAAACTTGAAAAATGAATTTGACTTTAAGTGAACAATTTTAATTACATTGCTGATAAAATGAGATGAATGATCAAATAGTTTTAGAGGAAACTGTCATAGTTTATTATTTGTCATAATTTAATCAAAATTATAACTGATATAAAACTTTAGAATTGCTTTAGTGGTAGGCAATACCTTTGAAAAAATAGAAATACTTTTTAAAAATAAAAATATTATATTCTAATTGGTTAACAGTTATGCTTCATTGTATTTCCACAGGGGAGCAAATTTTACTTTCTGACAATGCAGCTTCTCTTGCTGTGCAGGTAAATATGTAAATTATGTAATATCTTTTTCACCCCCAGGTGATTTACATCATTTTGAGTTGCAATTATATTTTTCCCCTTCTAGAAAGTCTGATACTATATGTTTAGATTTTTTTTATGATTTACCATTATATATGATTACATAATTTTATTATGTAATATTATTCAGTTAATTGTCAGTATATAACAAACATAAAAAAAATATATTTTTTTTAGAAATCACTTTTTTATGCTAGGCACATTCTGTGTCTTAGCAGTTGTTTTGCTTTTGGCTGGATATTATGGTATTGATTATTTGGGGTGATATGTTCATTTGTGGACTCAAAATTATTTTCTGATTGATTTGTAAAGGTTTATTTATCACATATTTTTAAGCATCATTTTGCTCATTGCACTCATTCTAGCTTTAATCTGTTTGGTAATCTTGTAGCAGTGTTCTGGTTCTCTAGCCACTCCTCATATATTTATTGATTCCATAAGTGTTTATTATCCCCAAAACCATTTATGAAATGTAATAGCTCTTCAAGTTGTATATAACATTTGTATAATCCAAAAAAAGCTTAGTGGCCCTGTAAACTTTAAGCTGCATTATAGGAAGAATAGGATACCTGGGAATAGTTTGTTTAAAAAACGTTTATGTAGGTTATGGAATTATAATATAGTTATCCAAACATTTTACATATTTAGCTGCTTTTTACTTAGCTTATGTAGTTTAACACAGGACTGAACATGTACTCTTTGTTATATGAATGGTTTATAAGTGTGGTGAAAGCAATCATGCCTTGATAACCAATGTGAAAATAAAGGATTTGCTGTGTATAAAATAATATTTTCAATCTTTATATTCTTGGAAAGACAGCTTCAAGGCACTGTGAATATTTTAGTTGAAGCACTGATTCTTAACCCTTTTAAAATTGCTGTTTTGGGGACAACCCTTTCAGGATCTGGCAAAAGCTATTGAAGATTTTTTTCCAGAAAATATAACCAGGCTATTCTGCATGTAGTTTCAGTAGGTTTACTGATTTTTCTGCTGAAGCTATCTGGATCCCCTAGGAAAATCACCTAAAACTACATAATAGTAGGTTAGGAAGTGCTGAAGTAATTTTCATCAAAGAAAGATATTTTGGGTAGGGAATAGACAGCGGTTTTCTACTGGGCAGCTCTTTAGTACTCCCCCAACTGCCATTCTATGACATTGGACAATGTTTAAGTGTTTTTGCTTGTCAAAACGGTTGAAGGGTAGAGTGCTATTGTCATCTATTGGGTAATGCCAGAGATGCTGCTAAAAATCCCGCAATGTACAGAATAGTCCTTGCACAACTAAGAATTATCTAGCCCCAAATGCAAACAGATTGGTCAAGGTTGACAAACCCTAGAATAGATGGATTAGCCAGTTTCCAATATAAACCAAAATACCAGTATATTACCATTTTAAAAAAATTAACTTTTTATAATCAGAAGAAGGGGGAAAATAAATCTTAGTATGTATTTTATTTAATTCTATTTTTATGATTTCTATTAATTTGCTTTCTCATGGTTTCTCAAATCATAGTTGCAATTAAAAATAAAACCAGAAAAAAGGACGTTTTACAGGGTAGAATTTCCGTAACCATTTCAATGTTTTTAATCCTACAGTATGTCACTTTGATGATAAATTAAACAGCATATATTAAAATTTCTTGGTTTTCTTCAATAATCTTTGGCTTGACAGCTGATAGTAGCCATGGCTATAAATGTGACTTTTCCAGATATCTGATGTAAACTTTATGGAGTAATTTTCTTCTATGTAGTGGACTAGCATTTGTTTAGAAGAATCAGTTAAAGGCCTACCTTTGATGTACAAAATTGCTTAAAACAATGTGACAGGTATCCACAAACTGGGTTATTTTCTAGAAGATACCAGATATCAAACATCAGGTATTTTAATAGTCCGCCACTTAGGCCATTAGGAAATTTAAATTTTACTTAACACATAAACTTGGTATTTATTATACTCCTGAAACTAAGTGGTTAGATCTTTTTGGACTCCAGGAACTTTTATGATTTCAGTTTAAAATTTTTTTTTTTTTCCTGTAGCTATTTCCCCTAAGATTTGCTTTTCTTCATTCTCGTATGTTGAGTATAGTGAAGTATTAGTATAGCGTGTTTCTCTGGTCCCTTGAGCTGAATGTGCGTATATGCAGTATTATACACACATACACACACAAGAGGGACAGAGAGAGAAAGATATCTTCCATTCTGTACTTGTCTTTGAAGGACTTAACGCTTATACTGATTGGAAAAAAGAACTTTGATGATAATTCTCTGTTACTATTCTTTCTTACCCCTGAGTTTCCAGCCGTCTAATAAATACACAAGTATTGACCACATTTGTTATTTGAAATTTTCTAGAAGCCTCATTTTAAAAAAGTAAAAAGAAATAGGTAAAATGTACTTTAATAACATACATTATTTTATCCAGTATATCCAAATATTATTTTAATACATAATCAATACAGAATTTATTAGTAGGACTTTTTTCATATGAAGTTCAAAATATGATGTGTATTTTACACTTACAGTACATCTCAATTTTTGCTAGCCACATTTCAAATGCCCGGTAGTCTTGTGTAGCTAGTGGCTTTTGCATTGGACACTGTAGTTTTAGAACACAATATGAGCAAATATGTATATACTCCCCAAAGTTTTGGCAAAAATTGTTTTATTTAGTAAGTTTATGTCTATTGATTGAGTATATGCTGTCTTTTATAGAAGATTCCAATTGGTATCTGTTTCAAATACAGCAAATTCTAAATAGAACTCTTTCAAGTTTGCTCAAATGTAAAATAGAGATGTAATAGAAGCTATCGTAGGATAGGATTGAATATGTTAACATATTGAATATGAGGATTGAATATGTCAACATATGTAAAGCACTTGGAAGAGTACCTGGCATATTGTAAATATGCAATGAATGCTGGCTATTACTTCTTTCTCTCCTAATTCTTTGAAAGAAATGTACATATTCAATGTCAGTAAGAGGAATGGAAGTTTGCAGGCTTGATAATACGTAATTAAAAATAAATGTTGTGTGTAGGAATCTTTTCTGGACATATTTATATTTGTGTGTACATTGATAATTTTTGTAATTATTACCCAAAAAATTAATATCGAATGCTTTCATGCAAACAAAATTTTATTAATAATGATATGTTTTAAAAAATATTTATTGAACATTTTTACTGTATAAGGCACTGTACTGAGAGCTTTTATGTGGAGCATTGCATTCAATCCTTCCCATGACCCTAGTGCACAGTACTATTATAATCCTGATTTTAAAGATGTGGAAACTGAAGCTTAAGGATGCTTCACCCACATTCATAGAACCCACAGATTGTGGCGATAAACTGAAAACAACAGCAAGATTGGTTGAGTGCCACCTGTGCTTGTCACTGTGCTGAGCTCTTAATTCATATTAACACATTTAATCCTTATAACAACAGTATGAGGTAAGTGCTGTATAATGTAGGTGTCATAAATAATCCTTTCACACAGCTACCCTATGAGTTAGATACTGTTGTTATTCCTATTTTCCTACAGATTAGGAAGGTAAGGCAGAGAGGTTAAACAGTGGACCCAAAGTTACATAAATAGTACTTGGCAGAGCTGGAATGCAGATCCAGAAAGTCTGGATTGGCAGTCTACACTCATAATACTTTGCTGCATATTGGTCTAGTACAGTGATACAGATCTTTGAAGTTTTACCCAACAATAAGTGAACATTTAGTCACAAATTATTTCTGACATTTCTTAGTAAATTATATCTTATGACTACTCATTTACATTAAGGAGTAAAAGAACATGTCTTAGCTTTTGTATCTTTGAAAAGGGATAAATATAGTGTTATCTCTATAATACTGTGAAGCTCAAGTTAGGTAATAAATGGGAAATTCTTTTGAAAAAGTAAAAGGAAGAGGAATGCAAGATGTCAAATGCAGAATTAGTGCCTATTTCGACTTCAAAGATTTATGTACATATTTTGTGAATATCTTTTTGAGAAGTCCAGTGCACTATCCATTACGCGACAGACTTTCTAGTAAGTTTTAGAAAGAATTTTGCTTAATATATGTGAAGGCAATTAAAAAAACTGGTATTTCTTTTTTGTATGGCTCAATCTAGATATTATAAAAATTTGAATTTGTTTTTTAGAGTGTTTCAAACTGATGATCATTATTAGAATACTTCATGAACAGGTAATCTTACTTTGTCCTACTTTTTACTTCAAGTAAGAGTAGCGTTTAAGCTCAGGTGAAGGAGAATGTCCTTGTTCCATTTAATGTTTTTATTTTTCTTTACTCTTTGTTAATAAATACTTTATCTCTCAAAATAAAGGGGAAGATGACAGAAAAAAAATCTATTTTCTTTCTGTTGAATATAGTATATAATTTAAAAGTCAGCATTTTGCGTTATTTTGTTTCTTTGTTTTTTGAGATGGAGCCTAGCTCTGTCACCCGCAGGCTGGAGTGCAGTGGTGTGATCTTGGCTCAGTGCTGGCATGATCTCTGCTCACTGCAACTTCTACTTCCCAGGTTCAAGTGATTCTCCCACCTTAGCCTCCTGAGTAGCTGGGATTACAGGCGTGTACCACCACACCCAGCTGAATTTTTTGTATTTTCAGTAGAGACGGAGTTTCACCATGTTGGCCAGGCTGGGCTTGAAGTCCTGACCTCAAATGATCCACCTGCCTTAGCCTCCCAAAAGTGCTGGGATTACAGGTGTTAGCCACCACGCCCAACCAAAAGTGAGCATTTTTCTAGACTCCATTAATGCTGGACCGTGAACACTACCATTTCAGATCTGCTGATACTTAGCTGACCCTTGCATTTTCCTTTTAGCAGATGATACTTTCTAGATAGATGTATTACTTAGTGATTAAATAATAATATTCAAATGTAGTGTTTGGGAAAAGGCAAGAGAGAGGAATATCTGTCTGTCTTTTGAGGCTGCATGTTGATTATTGCCTTGGAGAAAAAATTTTGAGTGTGAAAATATAGCTGCTATAAATTTGTCATGTCATTCAAATGGCCATAGTAGACAGCTACCTGCAGAATTTTAGAGGAAAGGATTTTGAATTTTCAGTTTGGCTGGATACATTTTGTTTTAAACAAATTGTTCAGGGTTTTATGCTGTTTTAAAGCATCAGTTTAAACCTGATGCAAATAGAAGTAGATGATATGAGTGGATATATTTTAACAGATACTTAATAGAATATTTTTTGAAAAAACATTTAAAAAATTGACAAAACTTTATTAAAGTCTCATAAAGTATAAAATTTTAGGTTTTAAAGATTTGTACATTCCTCTCAATTTGATTGTCCTCTGTAAGATGAGGCTTCTGAAGTCACTTTCAGGGTTAGGTGAAGGAAAGAAAACCTAAGGGATAAATAGAATTTAGTGATCATTTATGAGATATGGAGACTTGTAAAATCCTTTTCAGTATTCCAAACAAGCAAAATGGAGGCTGCAGATGTTTCTTTGATATCACTGAGTTTAAATTCTTCAGATTGATTGTCTTATATTACATTATTATAGTTTGTATGCCAGAAATGTTAAAGCATTTTAGTGATTTATGCTTATAAGACCTGGGATTATTTCAGTGTATAAAATATCATCTTTATCACAATAATTGTGAACTTAAATTGCAAATAGAATTTAGCAGGTTAAAAAACAAATCTCAGTATTAGTTTCTCAACACTTAAATGGTATGGTGTTATAAAACATTAAAATTAGTCAATGTAGAATTCGTAGAAATGAATTATATTCAAAATAGAATTAGGTGGCTATTAGAGTTGTTATTTTTAGTAATTAGTGAAATACTGTAAAATGGTTGTAAAGGGTAATGGTTTACTAATATAAATATTCATATAAATATTTAACTTAGCAAAAATTCACACTCTTGCATTTCTCAGAGATTGCAACTAGAATATCAACTGTGTACTTTTTTGTTTAAAAAGTAAATAGTAAGCAGGATTTTAAAATTTGTTGCTGTTAAACAGAACAATAAAGGTATAGTAATAAGACAGAAAAACAACAGCCTATTTTTTTAAGCAAAAAAGCTAGAATTCTTCATTATTAGATATACAATATCAACATAATTGATCTAGCAGCATTTTATTTGAGCTGAAAATACACTTAAATTTGAGGCCGTACACTACCGTGTGTGAGTGAAACATCTTTCATATAGTTCTAAGATGAAATTACCCTTGAATGAATAGCATCTTCATTTATCTTCAGACCCCTTCTGTGCTTTTAGTGAATCTATTCTTTCAACATTCTACAACAAGAATTACATTATACCATTATATCAGAGTATTTCTGTGGTGTGAAATAGATTGGTTTGGAAAATGAACCTGGCTTTGCTATAAATTACATTCACAGGTGTAAAGGAATTTGTTGTTTTGTTTAAAATAGTCACAAATATAATTAAGGTCTTAATTTATGTTAAACTACAAATATGGCTATTATGGTAACTGGATTAGGAACTTAATCTGTCACTTCAAGAATGATACCTAACACTTTTCATTTGTAACCTTATGTACATTATTTCAATTACAGGGTCTGCAGCTGTTTGATATAAAAATGAATTATTTTGTAGATAGATTTGTTCTTGGTTTTTAATTTTAAAACATGCCTCTTCAGTAAGGTAGAAAATAATTCTCCAGTTGTCACAAATTTTCCTTCGTGTCTGGTTGAAAAAGGATATTAATTAAAATTCACAATCATTTTTATTTTGTGTCCTCAAAATGGCATTGCATGCTTGAGAATAGTCCTTAGTGAATTCTTACATAAAATAATTCAAATTTAATTATGAAATGAATAGAAGCTTTATCCTAAAGAAGAAAAACCTGAGGTCTGCTGTCTAAGGATAGCTTTACCTGGTTGGACTGGAAATGGATTGCTACCTAGCTAGAATCTGAATATCTTAGTTAATATGGCTTACATACATTTAGAAGCTGGGTTTATAACCCCTTGAATTCCATGGTATTAATCTGTGTAAAGCATCCACTTCTTTAAAAACTTATTAAAGGCAATTCTTTAAAAATTTGAATTACTTTTATATTTTTATTGGCAAGCAATGCTGATTTTATTGCTTAGTTGCAGCTAAAGAGAGTGTGCTATATATTTAACTTGGAAGACAAATGTTCATTTTGTTTTGGAATAAAGAAGAGGAAAGAAGACAGTTGGTGTTGCTCATTGGCAAGTGTTTCAATATTGAGTTACTATTAGTTAATTAAAAAGAAATTAATATATTTTATGTTCCTGCCATCTGCTAATTCATCCTAAGAATTTTAATTTTTTTATTATTTTTCTCAGTTGGGAATTTTTTTTGTCTGTGAGTTACAAAATTTTAAAGCATTCATTATAGGAGCTCAGTAAAAGAGTAATTTTTTTTCCTTTTCTCCCCAGTTGTTCATTGAGTGCTAACTACGTAACTGGTGTTGTGTTAGGTTCTTGGGTTATAAGAATTGTTCTTTCTGTATCTTTGACTATTTTATAACTCTTGCTTAATTTTGACCCTGCAACTTTTTATGAAAGTAATAAAACAAGATAGATATGGTCTATATATATTAACAGAGCTTATATTCGTGGGAGGAGGGACTTCTTATCAGTTCATTTATCAGTTTTATCAGCGTGTTATTTATATGTAATTCTCACAGGGAAAGCTTATATCTTTTTATATTCTAGTTGTCTTTTTTGTTGCTTTCAGAAAGAACCTGATTTTTTTCTATAGCTGTCAGATGTTGATGTATCTAAAATTGACTCAGATATTCCAGGAGTAGTTTCTAGGTGAGCGTTTTATTAAGGAATATCACAGTCTATGAAGTGATGTCTTCATATATGCTGTCAAATATTTCATATTTTTAGATAACAAATTCACTCTCTTTAAAGCTTTTTATGCTTATTGAATTGTGGTTTCTGATTTCTGCATAGGTCATTATTGTTTTTAAGTTGAATTCCTGTTACTGTTTTCTAAAGCAATATCAACTTATTGATATTTGTAGCTATTGATTTTTTAAAATATTTCTGAACTTAACAGGAGTTATATCTAACTTTTTAAAACAGTGAGCTCTGAACCCATAAAATAACCAAATGCTAATTTTTGCTATAGTTTACTAGCTTTCCGTGAATTTAAATATGTTTACATTCATTTTTAGGAATATCTGTGGCTTGTTCATTAAGCATATGTTTATTGAGACTTTATTGTATGCTGAGAACTAAAGTAGTAAACAAGATAGACATCGTCTATGTGTACTAATGAACCTTATATGCTTTGGGGAGGGGGTCCTTCTACCAGTTCATTTATCAGTTTTATCAGTGTGTTTGACTCTAAAAATTAGTCATAAAGTCAGCATATCAACATTAAGATATCTTTACTTGTTTTTGTTTTTTTAGAAAAGACTATATGATATAATTATATGTATTGAAAACATAAATCATATATTCACTATTCCTTTGAAAAGTGCTTTTGGGCCAGGCACAGTGACTCACTCATACCTGTAATCCCAGCACTTTGGAATGCTGAGACGGGTGGATCACCTGGGGTCAGGCGTTTGAGACCAGCCTGGCCAACATGGCGAAACCCTATCTTTACTAAATACAAAAAATAAGGTGATGCAAGTCTGTAATCCCAGCTCCTCAAGAGGGTGAGGGAAGAGAATTGCTTGAGCCTGGGAGGCAGAGGTTATGGTGAGCTGAGGTCGTGCCACTGTACTCCAGCCTAGGCGACAGAGTGAGACTCTGTCTAAAAAAAAAAAAAAAAAAAAAGAAAGAAAGAAAGAAAAGAAACCAATATATTTACTTTTTTCTATAAAAGAATTGGGTTACTTTTTGGCTTTACATTTAGTTTCACTGATTTCCTCCAACATTTCTTTCTGGAATATTACTAGTTTATTTGGGATTGAAGACTTGAAATTATATATGTATAATATTTGAGATGTTTTGTTTTATTGATTTTCTTATTTATGTTATTCTGTTTACTTGCTTTTATTAATTATAAGATCTACATGCTTGCTTTTAATGTCCCGAAGATTGGGCCATAGTTGCTGAGATTTTAAAAGATTCAAGCTAACAGTGGTTCCTTCATGTGTTACTTCTCAGTAAATTTTCAGGAGACTATACTGCTATTATGGGACAGCTTCTTATCTTCTTAATGTTTCTTATTTAACCAAAAAGTTAAATTGACTTCTCAATTTTTAAACTTGGTGGTGGGCTATAGATGCAGGAAGCCGAAAAGACCAAAGATGAAGACGGTCCTTGATTATTTTTTTATTCTGCATAACATCTGTAGTTCTTTTCATTTCATAACACCTTGATAAGTATCTTACCTGCAGGAAGTGCTAACAGTAGTATGTTGATTTGTAGACACACCTGTTTATGTGGTTTTCAAAGCACATGGCTGTACTCTTAGCAATTTTAGGCTTTTGAAAAAAAGGGTAGAGTTGTCTGCTATTCATTTCTTGTCAGAAGCCTGTCCAAAAAGTAATAGAGATGACCATCTAAAGACTTCTAAGTCCCCTTCCTTCCACCAAAACCTGCTCATCCCACAGTTTTTCCTAGCTTGGTAAATACCAGTTCCATCTTTCTAGTTGTTTATGCTAGACATTTTGAGTCATTTTTGGAATTCTTTTTCCTATGTCCACATTGAGTTATCAGCAGAGCTTCTTCAGCCTCCCTTAAAAATAGAGTCAGAATCTGACCTATCACTTTTATCACTCCCACCCTGGTCCAGGCCACCATCATATCTTGCCTGGATCATTACAAAAGCCTCCTAACTAGTTTTCCTGCTTCAATGGTTCTGCTCTCAACAGTCTAATTTCTGTATAGTTGTTTGTGTCCTTTGAAATGTTTGGTAATATTCCAGCAATCCCCAGCTGAACACCTTCTAATGATTTCTTGTCTCACTCAGTAGAAGCCAAAGACCTCACAATTACCTTCAAGGTCCTAATTGATATTTTTGGTTGCCTCTCTGATCCCATCTCTTAGTACTCACTTCTTACTGCCACATAGTCATATTGGTCTTGTTACTGTTGCTGAAACATAGTTAAAGCACAAACCTGCTTCAGGCCTTTAAACGTGGGCTGTTCTTCCCTTAGGTATCTGCATGGCTTGCTCCCTAACTTTATTAGGTTTATGGTCAAATGTTACCTTATTAGTGAGCCCTTATCTGACTACCCTATATATAATGGCCATACCTTTACACTACTTTGTATTTCTAAGTTGCAGTAATTACCGTGCATATTTTATGGTTTATTTGCTTGTTACCTGTCTTCATTGTGATATAAACTCTACGAGGAGTGAGACTTTATGTTGCCTGCTTTTCTCAGTAGCTAGGGCAGTTCTCGATACATAGTGGGTGCTCAGTATATATGTGTTGAATTTATTTTTGTAGGTACCGAAGTTATTTCTTTCTGGCAAGTTAGCTCACCAGGAAGTTTCATAGTGGACCAAATAGCCTTTGTAGGCCTTTTTGAACTATATTTTAATGTTCTGCTCTAGGTCATTAGAAGAAACAGCCTCCCGAAAAGCAATTTTGCATTTGGTGTATGTCATCTTATGTAATTCAGTAACCCTTATTGAAGATTCCAGATGACAAATGTCTTTTGGAATTTAGTATAAGAAATCCAGTTGAGGAACAACCTTACTCTTTACTTTTTGTTTTTGTTTGACTTTTGTTTTGACAGGGTCTTAATGCCCATCACCCAGGCTGGAGTGCAGTGGTGTGATTATGGCTTACTACAGCCTCAACCTCTTATGCTCTGGTGATTCTCCCACCTGAGCCTCCCAAGTAAGCAGGGACTACAGGCGCACACCATCATGCTTGTCCAATATTTTGTATTTTTAGTTGAGATGGGCTTTTGCCGTTTTGTCCAAGCTGGTCTTGAACTCCTGGGCTCAAGTGATCCACCTGCTTTGGCTCTTTGATATTACTGGTGTGAGCCACCTTGCCCAGCCAACCTTATTCTTTTCTGAAGGCTACAAATATTCCATTGATGGATGCATCACAATTTGTTTTAAGTGGTCTTTTATTGATGGGTGTCAAGCTATTGTTATAATTATTATTTTGCTGTTATAAATAGGGCTTAAGTGTGATAGCCTTACACATAACTGGTATAATTTTATACATATATTTTCATATTATATATTTATAGCAATACCATTTCTAGTCAAAGGGTATGTACATGTAGAATTTTGATAGGCCTTACCAAAGTGCCCTCAAAAGGTCACATTGATTATATATTACAACCAGTGGTTGAATATAAATTGTGTTTTAGATTTTGACTAAGTAGACTTTTTTTTTAAAAGCTTTTATTTTCAGAAGTTTCTGTTGCTTTGTTTACAAAAATTCACATAACTAAAATTAGATGTTATTGTTTACGTATTCATATGTCTTCATTTATTTATTCATCTGGTAATCGTTATCTGCCTGTTACGTACCAGGCATATAACTTCTTTCCTTCCTTTTTCTCTACCTTCCTCCCTCTACACCTTGATCTCTGTTCTTTTTTCTCATCTTAAGATAGTGATACTTGTACATACCTTATAGGGTAAATTACTTGTGCAAGTACTTGGCATGTAGTAAGTGCTCAGTAAATATTCACCATTATAATTTTTCTGTGAAGTTGTCTTGCTCTCTGCATTTTTATTTCCCAGTTCCTTTTTCTGTGGTTTGTTTTGGCTCTGTGTTTTGTTTGTGGCTTTCCTCAAGTATCTGTTGATCTCTGCTAACAATTTATAGTTAAGAGTGAGGCACTAAAGAGATGAGACTTTTTGACACGTGGATGTCACTGTAGATTGATTGCATATTGAGTGATCATTTTTGTTAGTCACTATTCCTAGCCCATCCCACCCCCAATAAAATCATCAATATGTAGATTTTCTTTTTTTTTCTCCAGAGAGACATCCTGGAGTGATATCCTGTGTTTGGGAGCTGAGAGGGAGAGGGATCCTGTGCGGAACTCAGTACATGTGTATACGTACCCTTACCCTTTGCCTCTTTGAAAGTGACGCCTTACCCAGTGCCCTCTGCTGTTTGGGTCCCTCTAGTTCTGTTTCTCCAAAGAATAAACCTTTGCCTCCTGCTAGACTGGGGGAAGGGTAATTTTCTGATGCTTATATAGATTTTCATCCAATCCTTTATTTGCTGTCCTATATCTTACCTCTGCCTCTGTGCTGCTTGGTGCTTCCAATTTTGGAATCTTCCTAGTTTCTGTGATGCAAATGTATTGATATTCTCCAGTGCAAACTCTTAGGTTTCAGCTTCCTCTGCTCTCTGCCCTGCTAAGTCTGCTTTCTGTCTTAAAAAAATGGTTTGAGGATGTGGAGAAATAGGAACACTTTTACACTGTTGGTAGGAGGGTAAATTAGTTCAACCATTTTGGAAGACAGTGTGGTGATTCCTCAAGGACCAGAAATAGAAATTCCATTTGACCTAGCAATCCCATTACTGGGTATATATCCAAAGGATTATAAATCGTTCTATTGTAAGGACACATGCACGCAAATGTTCATTGCAGGACTGTTAACAATAGCAAAGACTTGGAACCAACCCAAATGCCCATCGATGATAGACTGGACAGGGAAAAGTGGCACATATACACCGTGGAATACTATGCAGCCATAAAAAAAGATGAGTTAGTGTCCTTTGTAGGGACATGGATGAACCTGGAAACCATCATTCTCAGCAAACTGACACGAGAACAGAAAATTAAATACCACATGCTCTCACTCATAGATAGGTGTTGAACAGTGAGAACACATGGACACAGGGAGGGGAGCATCACACACTGGGGTCTGTGGGGGGGAACTAGAGGAGGGACAGCAGGGGTTGGGGAGTTGGGGAGAGATAGCATGGGGAGAAATGCCAGTTATAGGTGATGGGGAGGAAGGCAGCAAACCACACTGCCATGTGTGTACCTATGCAACAATCTTACATGTTCTTCACATGTACCCCAGAACCTAAAATGCAATGAAATATATATTTAAAAAAATGGGTTGACATCTCTGGTCTGCTTTTGTCTCCTCTGCTATACTTTATGTCTTTCTGGGCATATACTGTTTCTATTTCTTCATTGTTATTTTAATAGATTTCTTTTAAAGGTTGTAGAGATAAATGTGTAAATTTAGCCCTTCATGTTTAACCAGTTATTGATGATCCGGTAATACTTTTTTTTCTTTGAATTTTTTTAAAGTAATAAATCCTACCCCTGACACCCTACCCCTTCAAGTGATTTTTTTTTGACATTATGAATTCAATTAATGTATTCAATGTGTTGAAACTACATCAAGCATATTAAATTTCAGGGTTTTAGGAATCAGGTACTGGCAATTATGTTCTTTGTGCATGTACATGCGTGTGCATTTAAAAAATTTCCTACCAGGTACTCACTAAATTTATGTATAAAGAATGGGTGTAATTTTAATTCATTCTTTAAAGAGTTCTTGGTTTTCACCTGTTAATACATTTGCCTCATCGTTTTAGCAATTGGAGTTGCTCAGCAAATGAGTAATCTCTAATCTCCCAGAAGCTGGAAATAGGGTATTTGATGCATCACCATCATTAAAGGTTGATTGTATCACTTGCAGGGTTTTTGGACCCTGTGCTATTATGCAGGTTTTATAAAACAATGTTTATAACTTTCAGATGATGTTAGCCTCTCTTGCTAAGGTCTCCTTTATGTACTGGTTACTGTTGTTATCTATCCATGCTATCTGATAGACATCCAGTAAACATCATCACATCACACTGTGGTGATGGAAATGTTCTGAATCTGTACTGTCCAATAAATATAGTAGCCACTAGCCACATGTGCCTGTTGAGCACTTGATATGTGGCCAGTGTGACTAGGGAACTGAATTTAAAATTTTTTTCAAACAAGGAGCCACGTGTGACTAGTGGCTACCATGTTGGACAGCATAGTTATAAAATGTTAGTCTGATAGGATGTGCTAAGTGTTTTATTCAAATTATTTTATGTTGTTATTCGTTTGAATTAGTTTGGAATAAAGTATTCAACCGAGGAACAAGAGATAGCTGAGTTGTTCCAAGTTCATTATTCATTATTATATTTTGAAATATATTTTTCTTTGACTTCCATAAGAATAAAAATATGCAGATTGCTATTTCAGAATTGAAAAGAAAATATGTTTTAGGTGACTCTGCCATACCACGTATTTTGAGTATTTTTATGTGCTGATAAGATATTGAAAATCGAAGTGGAAGGTGACATTGAGCCTCTCCAGTGTTTTCTTCCATCTTACAAGAGAAAGGGGAAGTACTGTTTAAATCAAACCTTGCTATTGTTTTAGAGTTTTTTTGTTATTGAAAATAGTCATGGTAATGTTTTGGTTTTGCTTTTTTTTTTTCTCATGATCATAGCTCACTGTAACCTTGAATTATTGGGCTCAAGCTATCCTCCTGCCTGAGTAGCTCGGACTATAGGTGACTGCTACCATGAGCTGCTATTTTTTTTTTTTTTTTTTTTTTGAGATGGAGTCTTGCTCTGTTGCCCCAGGCTGTAGTGCAGTGGTGCGATCTCAGCTCACTGCAACCTTTGCCTCCCAGGTTTGAGCGATTCTCCTGTCTCAGTCTCCTGAGTAGCTGGGACTATAGGTGTGTGCCACCACGCCTGGCTAATTTTTGTATTGTTAGTAGAGTCAGAGTTTCACCATGTTGCCAGGCTGGTCTCAAACTCGTGACCTCATGATCCACCCGCCTTGGCCTCCCAAAGTGTTGGGATTACAGGTGTGAGCCACTGAGCCCGGCTCTCAAACTAATTATTGGCTAACTAGACTAATGCTATCAGTTGAGGTCTGTGGTAAGTTGAGTGTCATTTAAAAAAATTTTTTTGTAGAAATAAACTCTCACTATGTTTCCCAGGCTGTTCTTTAACTCTTGGCCTCAAGTAATCCTCCCTCCTCAGCCTCTGGAAGCACTGGGACTGGCCTGTTTTTGCATTTTTGAAGTTTGGATGAAAATGATTTGTGACACCAAACTTCTTTGTGAACTACAGATTAATTCAGAAATTTTCTTTTGAATCAGGGATAAAGAGTAATTGTGGTAAATGTTCTCAAATTAATCTTTGGCTAACTAGAATAATCTATCAATTGAGGTCTGTGGTAAGTTGAGTGTCATTTAACTGGTAAAAATTGTCAGTTATTTTTTTACAAATGTAAGAAGCATGGGTTTTGGGAGTTGAAGGTTGCAGTGAGCCGAGATTGCACTACTACACTCCAGCCTGGGTGACAGAGTAAAACTCCGTCTCAAACAAAGAGAAGCATGAGTTTGATTGTAGAACATTACAATTCTGTTTTTTTAAGTAAAATATAGCATTTTGGAATATTAATTAGTATAGTTACCACTATGCATGTAGTTTAGCAAAATATACCATATTTACTGTTTTATACAGTATTATTGTTAACTAACAGTTGAATATTATTCAGGCCTTTGAGAAGATATATTAGTTATTTCATACTCTTTTTTGTTCTACTGAAGGCTTCAATCCCTTCTTAGTTTCTCATTCTCAACAAATGATTTATTCTTACATTTCATAAAATATGAACACTGACGTTCTTGTTCTTTTTTCTTATCAACTTAAAATCATCATCACTGATTCCCCACCACCTCTTGCGTTACAGTGGAAAAAGTGTCTGTTCCTGACACAAACAGATCTATCCATTTCTCCAGTTAAGTTCTTATTTATTCTCTTTTTACCTTTTTCTTCTTTTTTTGTGTGGCAGGGTATTGTTGTATTGCCCAGACTGGAGTGCAGTGGTGTGATCATGGCTCACTGCAACGTCGACCTCCCAGGTCCGAGCAATCCTGCCACCTCAGCCTCATAAGTAGCTGGGACTACAGGTGTGTGCCACCATGCTCAGCTAATTTTTAAATTTTTTTGTAGGAATGGGATCTCCCTATGTTTCCTAAGCTGGTCTTGAACTCCTGGCCTCAATTGATCCTTTTGCCTTGGCCTCCCCAAAAGTGCTGAGATTACAGGTGTGAGCCACTGCCCGGCCACATGGATCTTGTATAGCAGTTATTTCACCTGTTTCATGTAATTTCAGCCTATCTCCATTTTTTTTTTCCTTTCTCTTTTTGTTTTAATAAGCTCCACTCTTCTCCGGATGTAATAGAAGGGAAGCAAGCCTTCTCCTCCCTTCTTCCTTTTTTTCTAATCCAGGCTTTTTGAAAGAACTGTTTGTATTCATTTTCTCTAATTCTTTCCTTGCAAGCCGTGCTTTGACGTGATTTTGATCCGTGTTGAAGTTTGAGAATCACCACCCCATCCTATCTTTGTGGGTCAGTCAGGAAGTTCACTATTGTTGCTGTGAATTGTAATCACCAGTTATAGGTTTTGGAGGACTGTTAGTTTCTACTTAAACAGACACGGAGGAATCAAATTCTGGTGGGGCAGGATGGTGTTTAAACTTAGAAATCATAACTGTAGGTGAATTAATTAAGCTTAGGTTTGGCAGTGAGTGACAGAAACTCAACATAGTGGTAGCTTAAAAAGATAGTTCACTTCTCATATAAACATGGGTAATCCAGGTCTGGTCAATACATGATTATCAAGAACCTAGGCCTCTTTACTCTTGTTGCTCTACCATTTGCAACACTCAGCTGCTACTTCATGGTTCTGTTTGGCTGCTATAGCTATATCCATCGTTTTTACATTCTAGTCAACAAGAAGGAAAAAGGAGATAACTTTCTCCTTTTAAAGAAACTTCCCAGCAGTTGTCCAGACCTCTTAGTCCAGTTGGCCATACCCAGTTGTAAGGGAGCCAGGAAAATAAAAGTTTTTATTTTAGGCAGCCTTGTGTGCAGATATAGGTTCTACCACTGTAGGGAAAGGGGAGAGCATATATGGCAGGGATAACAGCCTCTGCCACAATAAACTCTTGGGAGCTTTGATTGGCTCAATCAGTAACCAATATTGCTTAGTAGCGCGCCATGAGAGGTTAATTGTGGGAAAACGAGGGAGATTGGGGGAAGGACAACAGAATTAGAAACATTAAAAATCTCCCCCTTGGCACTCTAAGAGGTTCCATCTACTTGGGTAGATTAGACATGCATACATAAGTTACAGAGCAATGTAAGAATCAGAGGGTATAACTGGGGGGGAAATCAGACTCATGTGGGATTTAGTTTTAGTGGCAAGCATCCCTAAAGGACTGGAGTTTTGAGAAAACAGATTAGAAGAAGAGAATTGACATACTTTTGGGTAAATGGAGTTCTTTGTACATGATATTAATCACTGTTCAGTACTCTTACCACTTAAGAGTCTTAAGACATTTCTAATCTAGAACTGAGGAAGGAATTATAATAAACCTATGAGAAATCTGTTGAGTAAAATTATAATATCCTTGTTAATTTTTAAATTTATCTCATCTTACCTTTGACTGCTAGTTATAGTACTTTCATAGATAAAAGATTTGTTTTCCAATTTATATGTGCTAATTAGAACCATTGTAATTTATGACCTCCCAATTGAATAATTGAATGATTTTATAGAAATAACACAGTAAATACTGTGAGTAGAGAAAAAGCCAAGAAGTAGAAGAGAGAACAGGGGAGTGAGTTTTGAGTATTGTGAAAAACAGTGGGTTTGGCAGAGTTCACTGGTGTTTAAAAATGAACTAATGTGATATAGTAATACAGTTTTGCATTTTTTTACTTAATATTATAATGTGTACATTTTTTCTTGTTGTGAAAATTTTTCAAAAACGTGAGTTTTAAAATCAATTGTATAGCATTCCATAGTTTGGATTTACTATAATGATTTACCCTGTACCCTTATTGTTAGACATTTAAATTGCTTATAATTTTTTTGTAACTATGAACAAGTAAAGATAAACAATTTAAGTCTTTAAAAAGTGAATTACTGTAGTGAGCACAGAAGCTACATGTTAGAATATAGAGTATTACTGGAGAGAACGTTGAGGTAGCAGAGATAGTATTTTGAGTTTTCCTCTAAAATAAGGAAGATGATGATCCTATAGAAAGTAGTGGAATGAAGCAATTAATAGCTTATAAAATTTGGACATTGGTTGTGTACTTAAGAAAATTAAAGCAGTATATAGTATTGCTGGTTTACATAAACTAGTACAGTAACGTAAATGTGGATAATTTACATTTTCTTCCTTAGGTGTACATATGTACTTTACGTTTCATATATTTATTGATGTCTAAATCGTACTTTTTTTTTTTTTTTTTTTTTTGAGGCAGTCTCACTCCGTCACCAGGCGCCAGGCTGGAGTGCAGTGGCACAACCTCGGCTCACTGGCAACCTCCACCTCCCGGGTTCAAGCAATTCTCCTGCCTCAGCCTCCCGAGTATATGGGACTACAGGCGCGCGCCACCACGCCCAGCTAATTTTTTTGTATTTTTAATAGAGATAGGGTTTCACCATCTTGGCCAGGATGGTCTTGATCTCTTGACCTCGTGATCTGCCCGCCTCAGCCTCCCAAAGTGCTGGTGTGAGCCACCGCACCCGGCCCATACTGATTTTTTTTTTTTTTTTTTCCCAGATCTGTACAACTTTATTTTTTTTCTTTTCCTTTTTTTTTTTTTTTTAAATGCATTTACTGATTTTTAAGTAGTGAAATGACATTTTATTTTTGTTTGGAAAACAAATCCTTCACTTTAAATTGGTTCATTGTTTTCTAATAGAGTTTTGTAGTATGAAACTGTTCAGTTTAGAAAAGAAATGCATACAAATTTCTGTTTAAATATGCATATGCTTTTACTGTGCTTATTGTATGTCTCTTGATTTACAGGCCTTTTTGCAAATGTGTAATTTGCCTATCAAAGTAGTTTGTAGGGCAAATGCAGAATATATGTCTCCCTCTGGTAAGTGTGTGTTTTTTTCTTCTCTGTTAATATTATGGATTGATAAAATTATAGTGATAGTCCAGTTTGTATCTACATGTTAAAATGTCTGATTTTTTGTTTACCCTTTGAAGAATCTTTCCATGGTTTTAGAAAGTAGCAGTTGCAAATTTGACAATCTTGGGGTCAGCATATCTATGCGTTTCAACTCTGGTCAGAGATGGTTACTGACATTTGTGGAAATAATTTTAATAGTAAGGGAATTGTTTTAAATAGTAAATGTTAAGGAAATACATGATCTCAGATTTCCCTAGTCTTAATGTATATAAGACTTTCCTTTTGAGAAAACAAATTTTAGTAATAATGAATCCATTTATTATTCAACACATTTCTCTAAATTATATTCTCTCATAATATAGGTGGAAAAAGCGAGATTGTAGAAAAATTAATTTGTCATTAGATCTTGAAGTCATCACTGAATTTGTTTTCTAATTATTTTTTCTAATGCTTTATTTTAACAGGTTTTGAGATGCGTTAGCCTTTCTATTTTTTATAATCAGTATTATCTTTCTGTCAGTAGATTACTGTTTTAAATAAATAATTCAAATAATTTTTAATATAAAAATGTGTTACAAAGCTGATAAATAAATGTTATATATAATTGCCATGGATGTTTATTGTAATTATGATTTTGTTGGAGCAATGATAGCAAATAGAATTATTCCTTTTTGAATAAATCATTAAATATAACTGATTGGTATAAGTGTGTAACATTGCTTTTTAGAGAGACATTTATCTTTTCATTTTGATATGATAATTTAAGAGTGCTTTGTGTTAAACTTTTTTTTTTTTGCCTTGAGTTCTTAAGTGTGGTAGTAATTGTTAAAAGATATGAAGACACCCCCTTTGTATATACTGAATATTCTTTTATATAAATTTATGTGGTTTTAGGGATTTATGAATATGCATTTAGAAAACATTTCCATAAAATAATTTCTAGGCTTATAAACATAAACATATTTTAGATCTTGGAGGCCATTCATTGACTCATTTTTGTGTTGATTTTAAACATAGATTTTTATGAACTACAGAATTCTGGAGAAATAAGTTATATTGTGTTCTGTCCATCCTTTTCCTCTCTCTAGTCATACAAAAAGAGTTTATATATTTATGTACAAAAGTTAGTAATCTAATACTAAAGTTCAAATATTTGGCAAATGAGAAATCAATATAGTTCGTCTATCTGTTTCCTAAAAATACTTAGTGTCACTTAGGTAGATATCTATTTTCTTTTTATAGATTGTGCAAAGGACAAAGATAAATATTTTAGAGACATACAAAATATATACATTCTTTCAGAGGAGGAGTCTCCTGTAGGTAGATGAGAACGGCATTTTCTAATAAGATATTTAAATTTCATCATATCTCAGATTAGTATTCTTTTCATTTAACGATTTGAGATGATCAGGGAAATGTTTTTTTATTGTATTTGCTTCTTTGATCTTGTGGTAGATTTTTAAAGCAGAGAGCATGGAATAGTCAGAAGACCACTTGGTTTAAACTCTTATTTCCTGAAGAGTTGGAAATCTTTAAACCTTCTGTGACTTTGTCACATATTAACTATTTCCTTGAGAAATTTCAGTTCTCTGAGACTCAGCGATTTTATCTATAATATAAGGGAGTTGGGTTGGATGACATCCAAGTTCCTATTTTTTGTATTCTTTGAATCTGCCAACTTGCTTGACAACATATTCTTGCTTTCTTTAGAAATAAAAATTTTAAAAGTGATTATTCTGTCTAAGATGGTAACAAAGCCCTCAGTTTTCTTATATGACCTTTGATTGGTACCAGAAAATAACTGTCTTACTGTGTTTTTGCCTGATACCTGCAATTATAAGGATATAACATTGGCTCCATTGTCATTAAGCAGGCTAGTAACAGAAAACATTATTCACTTCTAATTTGTTATCTTTATTTTTATATATCTCTTAATATTTAGATATATATAAGATGAATACTCAGTTGACTATCCACACTTCTTTCTTGCTTCAGACTTGACAATGCTCAATGTATTTTTAAGAAAAGAAATAAAATACCCTTTTTTCCCAAGAACCTGACACTGGTGATTAAAAATGAGAAATATGCTTTGCTTTAAAAATATTGTACTCCGAATACTCTTTGGTCTAGGTACCAAATAGTTTTCATTCTCAGATCATTTTATCTCAGGGGACCTGTAATAATTCTGGTAGTATGGTAGTTACAAAGATTTTATCCCAGGTTAAAAAAACAATATGGCCTAATGCTTAACCAGATAAATTTTTTTTTTTTTTTTTTTGCAAGATTTATAAACCAATAGAAGGAAGGAATGCAGAACTGGCAACAGGGAAATATCTTCTCAATACATCTATTGACTTGTTGTGTTCCAAAAAGCCTGCCTTCCCTTTGTAATGTATGTTGTCCTATGGATGCAGATGAAGCTTTTGTTAGGGCTGTGCATTTCATCAGCTACTCCTAGGCTGACTGGGCCAGAGAGGAGTGAATCTATTTAAAAGGAGCAGGAAGAAACCTGCTGTTAGTGTGAACTCTATTTGAACTAGGTCTGACAGCAGTCTTCATTCTTTAGCATTTAGAGTAGACCCTTGCTATTTGGAGATTATTTTGTTCTCTCATCTCTAATAATTCCATCAAGTATTAGTATTTGTTAAAGTTAAACATTCCCTTTTTAATGGGGCATTGTCTATAGAAGCTATCTTTTATAAATATACTATTATTTTTTCCCACATGTTGGGAACATACTCTATTATAACTCACCAATTAGCATGCCTTCAAAATTGTTAATTCTTTTAATTCTTTCTATTTTGAGTCAAAGACATTTATTAATACACAATTACTTGCTTAAAATGTTGATCTAAATGGATATCAAAGACTTAAAAGATGTAAAAGGATTTCTTAAATGTAGTTTGCAATATAGATTGATCACCGTACTCAGAAAAGAAAGCCCAGTTAAGTTTCTTTGAAATTTATCAGTGGTCATGTACCAGTGCCCTGGCTTGGTTCATGTAATTTGGATAATTAATATTTGCTGCTATATGGTGATATGTTCTTGTTGGCTCTGAAAAGAGAATGTTGTGTGATCTGTTATATCTAAATGAGAACTCTAGAAATGAATTTACTTGTTCTCCTTTTCTAAAATTGGTTAGTAATCAGTGTTTAAAATTTATCAAATTTAATGTACATATCTAACAAAAATTTTCAAAAGTTATACTTTTATGAAATCACTATTAATAAACATCATATCTGAGTTCTGTGGGTTTTTTTATTATCACAAACTTTAACTTACTCAAAGTATTTTTATACTTTTTTTTTTCTTTCAACAGGTAAAGTACCTTTTATTCATGTGGGAAATCAAGTAGTATCAGAACTTGGTCCAATAGTCCAATTTGTTAAAGCCAAGGTAATAAAAAAGATATTAAATGCATTTGATCATAGTTACTAAGTCATTCATCATTCTTTAATGTATATTAGCATTTACATTGATTTCAACCTAGTTTTATAAAATGCCAATGCAAACTACTGGAAAATATTTCTGAAGTGTAAGTTAGTATTTTTTCATAATATAATGGCAAAAGAGGTAGCTTTTTTTCTTTGTTCATGTCAAATTTATTAAAGGTATGTAATTTTAAAATGTAGTCTAAAGAGATGGTTTAATCTTTACAAAATGGTAGACAATTTTGTAACTTATGCTTATGAGAACTGTGGTCATAAATGAAAACTATTAGGTTTTGAAGTCTGGCTGACCTTTGAAAAGGGAGATAAAGGATATGTTTGGCCGGGCGCGGTGGCTCACGCCTGTAATCCCAGCACTTTGAGCGGCTGAGGTGGGTGGATCACGAGGTCAAGAGATCGAGACCATCCTGGTCAACACGGTGAAACCCCGTCTCTACTAAAAAACTACAAAAAAAAAATTAGCTGGGCATGGTGGCGCGTGCCTGTAATCCCAGCTACTCAGGAGGCTGAGGCAGGGGAATTGCCTGAACCCAGGAGGTGGAGGTTGCGGTGAGCCGAGATCGCACCATTGCACTCCAGCTTGGGTAACAAGAGTGAAACTCAGTCTCAAAAAAAAAAAAAAAAAAAGGATATGTTTGAAGTTGAATGTATTTATCCATTCTAATGATTCTGCTTTTCATTTATTCAGTTTAGATTTTAATCGTTTTCCAAAACCATTAACAGTTTTGGAAACATCCTTTCAGACTTTTCTTTTTGCATATATGGAAAAACCTAGATCATACTAGTATGTGTTATTTTGCAACATACCTTTTAAAAGCATAAATAGTTTGGAAATTCTTCTACATTAATAGCTGTAGATATATATCATCCTTTCACATTGTTGTATAGTATTCTACTGTATTGGATATTTTATTATTATTTTTTCTTCAACACACTCCCCCTGTATTAGATATATTATAATTTTATTTACTTAAATGTATTGAAGGGCATTTAGGTCATGACCAATTTTTTGCTATTCTAGAATACTAAGATAAATTGTCTTGTATGTATACCTTTGTACACTGTCTCTCTCCTTAGAATAAATTCCTAAGAGTAGTATTGGGATGTCATAGTTTATGTACTTTTTTTTTTTTTTTTTTAAGATGGAGTCTTGCTCTGTTGCCCAGGCTGGAGTTCAGTTGTGCAATTTCAGCTCACTGCAACCTCTGCCTCCTGGGTTCAAGCGATTCTTCTGCCTCAGCCTCCCAGGTAGCTGGGACTACAGGCATGCACCACTAATTTTTGTATTTTTAGTAGAGACGGGGTTTCACCATATTGGCCAGGCTGGTCTCAAACTCCTGACCTGGTGATCAGCCCACCTCCACCTCCCAAAGTGCTGGGATTGCAGGCATGAGTCATCATTCCTGGCCAGGTTATGTGCTTTTTAAATCTTGCAATAGACTGCCAGATTGAACTAAATGTTATACCATTTTATGTATCTCCTAGTTACTATAGTGTATTAGAATTTTTAAATAAGCGGGGGTTTCCCCCTTATTTTTACTAACAGTATTTTTTTCATCTTTGACCACACATCAGTCTTTTTGGCATTTCCTTTATTTCTAATAAGGTTAATCTCTTAAACAAGGTTTGTTAATCATTCTGTGTTTTTCTTTGTGAAGTAATTGATAATGTAATTTTCTCTATTGAAAGATACAATAATGAAAAATAAGTACATACTAATATTTTATAGTGATAACAGAGTATTAAATAGGCTTTTATATAAAATAATTTTTAGGGGGCATTTTGGAAATTTAATTCATTGTATAGTTGCATGTTATATTATTGGTTAGTAAGATAACTGAAAGTTTTTGTACATTTAATATGACCTTCTTTTAAATTTTTTAAAATTCCCTGTAGGGTCATTCTCTTAGTGATGGGCTGGATGAAGTCCAAAAAGCAGAAATGAAAGCTTACATGGAATTAGTCAACAATATGCTGTTGACTGCAGAGGTAAAATACTAGATGATATGACTTGAAAATAAGCCTTTTCTCCCATCCTCCTAAAATAGAATCTTTCTTAGGGGTTAAAGTTATTGAGAAACGGGAAAAACAGTCAAGTAATTCTAGAGCTGGGATGGCTACCTAAATTATTTGGTAACATTATCTTTGAACAAAATACTTGACATTTTCAGTTCTAGTTTTTCTGTTTATAAAAAGGGGTGATTCTTGCCTACTCATTATTTTACTTTGGCCTTTGGAATTTACTTAAATAATAACTGTAAAACACTTTAATGGTATTCAGACATGTATTGTGTGGGTAAAAAATATTTTTATAAAGTATTGTTATTACATTTGATAATTCTATATAGCAGCTAAGGAAAACAAACCCCAATGCATGTGACTTATGAAATTAGCTTATAAAAAATTGCCTTGGCAAGTAATAACTTTCTTTATCCTTTTTCTCTTTGGTATTCTAAAGTTTAGTGACTGTTTTTTTGTTCCTAGTTGTATCTTCAGTGGTGTGATGAAGCTACAGTAGGGGAGGTGAGTGGTTCTGTAGCATTTATCTTAATTAAAATTTAATGAGAAAACACTTTTGCTCAGAATCGTAAGTCCCTGCTCATAAATGAAACATTGTGGTTTATACCATTAGTGATAATAGTTTTTCACTTACTTTAATTTTGCTTGCACATACATTTTAGGGAAGCTATATGTCATTGTTTGATATAACGGGTTGCAAAGTACATAAAAATTTATATATTTTTAAAGGGCATGGCTTAAAATTTTAATTTTTTAGATTGCAAGCTGTGTATTTTTTTCAGATTGCTCTATTTATGTTCTTTGAAAATATATTTCTTTTAGAATTCTATTTGTAAAAACAGGCATTGTTTTTAGGAAGGATCATCTTTTTAACAAAATCTTTTTGCTTTAGATCACTCATGCTAGGTATGGATCTCCTTACCCTTGGCCTCTGAATCATATTTTGGCTTATCAGAAACAGTGGGAGGTCAAACGTAAGATGAAAGCTATTGGATGGGGAAAGAAGACTCTGGACCAGGTCAGTTCAGGTTGAAGTTGACAAAACCCTCAACTTTTATACATTAAAAGAATCATTATTTGTATCGATACTCCTTTTAAAGAAAAGCTTTTAATAATATAATATTTGCAAGAAAACCATTTGCTATTATTTTCACTAACATAATTTTATTTTTTAAAAAATCATACATGCTTGTTGTAAAGCAGATGATATACTGCAGATAAGTGTAAAAAAGCAATAAAACTTGTCTGAAATCTCATCACCTAGAAATTACCACCCTTAACTATTTGGAGAGCCCTCTTCTAGATGTTTCTTAGTAACATTTTCTCAAGTGGAATAATATTATGCCTGCTACTGTATAACCTGAGGATTTTTTTTTTTTTTAATTGAACAATGCATTGTGGGCACCTTTTATGTCACTAAATATAGATCTGCAGCATCAGGGCTTTAAAAAAAAAGCCCTGTGAATACAGTGCTTCATATATCCTTTTTTTTTTTCTTTTTCTTTTTGCTGTTAAAGTAGCAAAACTTAAAAATACATATCTTGTCCACAAGCATCATTAAGTTAATTAATGTTTGTCTTTTCCAAGGCTACCCTTAATACTAGCCAGTCATCTCACTGATGTGTACCATTGGCCACAAGGGGGTTTCACTAAATGAATAGGGATAGAATAAATAAAAATCTCTCTCCACTAGTGGGAAAACAACTGAAATGCTTTTACTCATGGTGGGTCAGTGGTGTTACCTTTATTAAGCAGATTTTTTGGTATATGCAAAGCCATTTGAATATATGGATTCAAGAAAACACTTTTGTTCTTGACAAAATCCTTATAAGTAACTTAAATCTACTTGTATTTTAAAGGAAATTCACTCAAAATTTCTATTTCATATATAGAAAGTATTTCATATATATGTGGTCTATAGTCTTATTAAAATATAAAAGGTTAACCTGAATTTATATTTTTTTATTATAAACTGTGATACAAGTTATGTTTTAGATACTTTTTATTGTTTTACTAATTTAAATATTTTTCTTTGGGGCTCATTGCCTGTGTTAGGTCTTAGAGGATGTAGACCAGTGCTGTCAAGCTCTCTCTCAAAGACTGGGAACACAACTGTATTTCTTCAATAAGCAGTAAGAAAGTTTACTTTTTCAAAGTTAATTTTCTGTACTGTTAGGTTGCAAATTTCTTTATTTCATAAAAGAATTGCTTTTTCAAGAAAAGATTGTTGTTTGTATAATTTTTGTACTCAAATATTTTTGTAGCACTTCTTTACTGTCAGGCACAGTGCTAGGCTCTAGGAGACTTAAGTTTTCTAAAATGTGGTCTTGTTAAGAATTGCTCGTAAAGGCAGTCATGTAAATTAGTCATTTATGATAAGTTTTTTTTTTTTTTTTTCTTTTGAGATGGAGTCTTGCTTTGTTGCCAGGCTGGAGTACAATGGCATGATCTCAGCTCACTGCAACCTCCACCTCCTGGGTTCAAGCATTTCTCCTGCCTCAGTCTCTCGAGTATCTGGCACTACTGTGTGCGTCACCCTGCCCAGCTAATTTTTGTATTTTTAGTAGAGACAGGGTTTCACCATGTTTGCCAGGATGGTCTTGATCTCGTGACCTCAAGTGATCTTGCCTTGACCTCCCAAAATGCTGGGATTATAAGTGTGAGCCATTGCATCCAGCCTCATATGATAAGGTTTTAATGAGGTAGTTCAAGGTGCTATAAATGGAACTACAAAATCTTAACAAAATTCTAAACTTGTAAAGTACTATACAACATGAAGAATAGTAAGTTACTGTTAATGCAACTATAGTTTTCTATGTAGGAAGATACCTGGAGGACTAGAAGAGTCAATAAAACTAAATAGTAAAAAATGTTGTTTGATAGACAAGCACTGTTATGAACTTATCTTTTAAATGTTAATGAAAATATTTGTAAAACACAGAAATTAATATAAAGGATATAGGTTAAATATATGTGTATATATGTAAATTGAATAATGTTTCATTGACAGATTTACTTTTGCAATTTTGAAAAGAATCTAATGAAGGCAAAGAATGAATTTTCCTTTGTTAAAAAATTATAATTTTAATACATCCGAATCAGCTATCCTATGATCCAGTGTAAGATGGGCTTAAAGCATTTTAATCTCAAGACTTTGCCTAGAAAGTAACCTTTTCTTGGCATTTTAATAAAAATTACATGCTTTTTAGATTAATAATTTTAAAAAGGCTTTGCTATTATGTGTTATATCTTCATAAACATTCCTGTTCTATAACCATAGCAAATATATTTGGGTAAAGATAATATTTGTAGTAAAAAAATGACTATAATGATAGTTTGGAAATATTTAAGTTATGTGTACCGTATATAATTGATATTAAAATCTGGGGTCTGTTGATCTTTGAAGCAGAAAGGTCACAGAATTCAAACCGTGAAATTCTGAGAGGTAAAGTTTCTACAATTTTGTTCCTATTTCTAGTGATGTTTGCTATGCAGATTCTATTTTTCAGTCCCTAACACAAGAGAAATGTATCCAGATGTTAGTATTATGTGGTTTCTTTTCTTTCTGATATAGGAATTCTTAGGAATTGAAAAGCTCAGAAGGGGTGTGTTTTATTGAAATGCATTATTCCATTTTACAAGTTAGTTTTGTTATGCACATTGTCTTTGGAGGAGGCCAGGAGAATAGATCTAACTTACTTTCCTTCTCAGTTAAACTCACTGTCATTATGTTAGTAACCAGAGTTTGGCATGTGACTCAGTGGAAATATCAGTTATATTTAAACTTGTAATGAAAACTTCTAACTTAGAGCAGTTGAAACACCAAAGACTTGCTTTTGAGAAACTATTTAACAGATACTATGATGTAGATAGAGTTTTGACATAATTTTCCTTTACATAATACTTAAACATTTTCCCTAAAAATAAGATTAAAGATAAAAGAGATTTAATTTTTAATTTTACTCGATCATTTAATTAATACTGAAATGCAAATAAAGTACATTTAGAAAAAAGTAACTGGTATTTCACTTTGTTGTGCCAACATTTTTCTCATTCCTTTATCTGTAGCAGGAGTCATTACTTTGTGAGATACTGTGCTGAATAGAGCTCTCTTCTAAGACAAGATGCATAGAAGTATACTGCAAGTCAGAGGGTCTGAATTCTATTCTTGGCTCTGACATGTCTCTAAGTTACTCTAATTTCTCTGTGTATGCACCAGTCCCTTACCCCCTAAAATTAGAATTAACTTTCCTTCTAGCTCACCTACTGGGGATGTTGGGAGGATTCATGAAAGAAACCAAATGCTTTTACTTGATGAGAGACAGGAAAAGGGTAGTTAAGGGAGATCTTACAGAAAGAATAATAATTGGGAAAAGAGGCCAAAAATCAAGGGGCTTGATTTACAAAACTTGAGTGATAGTCCTAAAGATAACTTATTAGTGTATAAAGAAAAGATATGTGGATTATTTCTAGTAGTATGAAGAGATAAAAAGTTAATCATATATTGGGAAAGAACAATTAGGAAATACACCCAGACAATATTAATGCTTTTGCAACTAGATGATACTATGAAGGTATCAGAGAGAAGGAAATGTGAAATAATGAATAGGCAAAGCAAAAAAGATGAGTGCCAGAAGAATCTTAAATGGAAAATGATAGAAAAATGTTGAATTTTGCTGTTTTTATTTTGATATTCAAATGAAAAAGACAGTAGATAACCAACGAAACGTGGAAAGAATAATGATGTAAGAAGGCATCAAATTTCCTAAGACTTTAAAAATATATTTGTGGGCTGGGCGCGGTGGCTCAAGCCTGTAATCCCAGCACTTTGGGAGGCCGAGGCGGGTGGATCACGAGGTCAAGAGATCGAGACCATCCTGGCCAACATGGTGAAACCCCATCTCTACTAAAAATACAAAAAAATTAGCTGGGCATGGTGGCGCGTGCCTGTAATCCCAGCTACTCACGAGGCTGAGGCAGGAGAATTGCCTGAACCCAGGAGGTGGAGGTTGCGGTGAGCTGAGATCGCGCCATTGCACTCCAGCCTGGGTAACATGAGTGAAACTCCGTCTCAAAAAAAAAAAAAAAACAAATAAATATATATATATATATATATATATATATATATATTTGTTACCCTGGAATTTTTCAAAATAAAAAGCCTATGAAAATAAATGCAATAATGTATGAAACATCTTAGAGCTCTTAGGAGGGGAATTGCTGTCTATATTTGAATTATAATCACAGACTATTTGGTAAGCAGAGGGGTAGAAAGTTATGTTTTCTCTTCACATAGTATAGCAAGATAATTAAAATTGGAGGTACATGAAGATCTTGACTCGATTAAACAATTCAGTAGAAATACTGGATAAAGTATATATTTTTTGTTCTTGTCTTTTATGTGAATTGGAAATATTTTTCTGAATTTGTTGCTTTTTGTTGTCACGTTTATTGATGTGTAATTTATATTTAGTAAAATTGGTACTTTCATGTGTCCAATTCTATGAATTTTAACAAAGGCATACAATTGTATAATCGTCACCTGTCAACTAAAATATTATTTGTACTTTTTAAAAAGAAAGACTTGTTGGAATCAGTAATTTATATATGTCAGAGTCAGTATAAGGAGTTGCTCAAATTTGGAAAAAATACAAAAAATATGCTTTAAAAGTTAGATGTGTGTGGATTTATACAGTCATGCCCTGTGTGACAACCTTTCAGTCCATGATGGACCAAATATATGATGATGGTCCCTTAAGGTTGTAATATCATATATTTACTGTACCTTGTATATGTTTAGATATGTTTAAATACACTAGTAGTTACCATTGTGTTACAGTTGCCTATACTACTCACTAGTGCAATGTGTTATACAGGTTTGTAGCCTAGGAACAGTAGGCTCTACCATATAGTCTAGGTGCGTAGTAGGCTGTACCATCTAGGTTTGTGTAAGTAGATTCTATGATGTTCACACAGCGAGAAAATTGCCAGACAATGCATTTCTGATTAAATTTCTCAATGCATTGTGAGAATGCATTTCTGATTAAATTTCTCAATGCATTTCTCAATGCATTGTGCATTAAATCAAAGCACAATTGTATGTGCTTTGGTTTAATCTATTGAGTTCTACTTCTGTTGATGTTCTAAAGTAACTTGCCACAAAGTTGCTATCTTTATGTAAAATCAGATCAGTTTTTATATGCTCATGGCCATAGGTAATTCAATACCTCTGGAGTTATGTGGATATATATTTGCAGCAAATAACATTTTGACCACTTCAGGGGTACTTCTGGAGCACTCATTTGAGCATACATTGATACTTGAACTCTTTCAAAGCCTTTATTTATTGATAAAGGGTACCCATCTATACTACAGGAAGATCTATCAGGAAATATATTAACTTTTTCCGGCTCTAGTACAAGAAGCGTAGGGTAGCTGGCACTAAACAAGAATTAGAAAAATAAGCTCTAAGTTGGTAAGATAGGATGTACCTTTTAAGAAATATGTTCAGGGATGTGGAAGAGTTGGTGTTCGTATTATTCTCACCAAGCACCTCAGCTCCACAATCATCCATTCTATATCCTTGTTTTTCATTATTGATTCATCCCTGTGATGATAAGATTATGGTGCTGTTGAGTCCAAGGACCCTTGAGATATTTTTTTAAAAACTGTATTGTTGGCTACCTATTTAAACATGGCCATATATTGCACATTTGACTTTGATTAACACTTCATGAGTGTGTCAAAAGAGTGGAAGGCTTTCAAAAAATTAAATTACTGCTATTAAGAAAATAAAATATCCCACACAACTTAGTCAGGATGGTTTCTTTTTTATTTCATTTATTTATTCAGCAAGTGCTATTTCAGTTCCTTAGATACTGTGCTAAGAACTGGGAATTCAAAGATATATACAGTGTTGCCTTTAAAGAGCTTGGCATGTAATGAGGAAAACAGTTAAGTGAACACAGTTATAATGTGGTATGAGAAGTGTGTCACCTTTTTATTGGTTCATTCAATGCAAATTTATTGAGAACCTGCTTTGTAGCAGGAATTGTTCTAGGTATTGTGGATATAGCAGGAGCCAAGTAGGTGAAGTCCTTTCTCTATAGGACTTTCTGGTAGAGGAGATGCACAATAAGCAAAAAATAAAATTATATAGTATTAATTGCCACATGTAGTATTTAAAAAGGACCTCATGATAAGGAGTGACTATATGTCCACTTTAGTTTGGGTGGTTTGAGGAGACTTTTAAGATGTGCCGTTTAAACCTTCTTCTAAAAAATAAGGAGCCAGTGTGAAGTCCGAAGAAGAGTATAGGCAGCAGGAATAGTTGGAGTCAAGGTCCCCAAATTGGCTTGAGTTTGTTGTTCAAATGCAAGAAGCCAGTTTGGGTTGTGTGCTAAGAATGGTAAGATATGAAGCTAAAGAGGTAGGCAGAGGCCAGATCATCAAGGCTCTGTATGCTTGGTGTAAGGAGTTTGGTATTTTAGTATAAGTAGAACAGAAATCTATTCGAATATTTTGTGCTTAGAGTTGGTGTGATCTTCTGACATGAGCCATTCTGACTATGGTATGGAGAATGAGTAGAAGCAGGAAGACACTTTAGGAGGGTATCGCAGTGCTCTGGGTGAGAGGTGATGGTAGTTGCACTGTGAGATCATAACGAAGAATAGGTAAGTGGTGGCATTCAGGACATATTTTGGAGGCAGTGTCTCACCAGATTTGCTAATGGATATAGCAGGGTAAAAGAAAGGACTCAAGAGTAGCCCCTAGATTTTTGGCCTGAATGGCTGGGTGGATAGTGGTGCCTTTAATTTTGGAAAGTTTGATGGACAAAGAGGTTTGGGATACTGTAAGTTACTGCCATTGAGAACATAAAATATCCCACACATCTTAGGATGCACCACATCCTGCTCCACAGGTACTCTACACCGAAGTGGAGATGTTATGTAGGCATTTGAATGTATGAATCCAGAACTCAGGGGAGACATTAGGACCAGAGATAAATATTTAGGAGTCAGTGGCATCAAGATGGTCTTTAAAGCCGTGGATCTCTAGGAGATTATCAGTAGGATCAAGGCCACATAGCTCATAAGTGGGATTGGGATTCAAATTTGGATTTTTACCAACCCCCAAATTTATTCTGCCAAACCAGATTTCTACAGTATATTTTTACATTTTTGTAGGCTAGTACATTTTCTCAAAAGCTTTATCACTGTGGGACTCAGAGTATTAATTAGCTCATAATTATAATGGCATTTTCTTGTTTTAGTAATATTGCATTAGTAGTTATTTTAATATAATGTAGATTGGTGATGCCCTACTTGTAGATCATTAGTAGTGGGGCAAATTTCATTTTGTTGTTTGTAGTATATAATTAAAGAGAAACAAAAACCCTATAAATTATTATGTTGAAGCCATCCTTATGATTTTGTCTCCTTCAGAAATCGAAGTTACTTTAAATGTGGCAAAATTGAAGTTATGTTGTGTTGTTGATTTATGATTGGGTATCTTTTTTTGATCCTATCACCACAGTGAAATCTTTTGTGCTTTGACAGCACTTTGTTTATATATACTGGCTAATTTTTTATTTTTTTAGAAGAGGTGGGGTTTTTCCATGTTGGTCAGGCTGGTCTTGAACTCCTGACCTCAGGTGATCCGCCTGCCTCAGCCTCCAAAGTTCTGGAATTACAGGCGTGAGCCACCACACTTGGTCAATAAATTGTGTTTATTAAAACAACTTTATAATTTATGTTTCATATCCATGAGAGTATTTTTCTTGTTTTTGTGTCTAGCATCTGGTATAGTTTCTGGCACATTGGAGATCTGTTGTGTTTATTTAGTGACTAAAGTAATGAACTAAATGAATATGATCATTACATCTATATTATTTTAACACAAATATTGTTACTAAAGAAAGCAAGTCACACACTAGCAAATCATATATATATATATATTTTATATAACAGAAACTTTGTTTCTTATGTGGCTTTTTTCTTTTAAATTGATGAATAAAGTGATTTTTAAAACCATATCCACAGGGGTCTTTTAAATATCCACAGGACATTGTTTCTGGGACCCCCACAGATACTAAAATCTGCAGAGTTGAAGTCTCTTATATAAAATGGCATAATTGCTTATGTAAATTTAATGTTATGAGAAAAAAATAAAATTGTGCAGTGTTTGCATATAATCTATGTACATCCTCCTGTATATTTTAAGTCATCAGTAGATAACTTATAATACCCAATACACACAATCTAAATGCTATGCAGTAGTGCAATCTTAAGCCATCCACCCACCTCAGCCTCCCAAATAGCAGGGACTATAGGCATGCACCACCATGCCTGGCTAATTTTTGTAAATATGAGGTTTCACCACGTTGTTCAGGTTGATTGTGAACTCCTGAGCTTAAACAGTCAGCCCATCTGAGCCTCCCAAAGTGCTGGGATTACAGGCATGGACCATCACGTTTGGCCTGTATTGTTATTTCTAATCTTTTAAAATATTTTTGATCTGACGTTGGTTGAACCTGTGAGTATGGGACCTGTAGGTAAAGAGGGCCAACTGGATTTTCTACCATAAGAGTTAAATGCTACTTACTCATGTTACTCTCATTTCTACTTTTAGGCCTACTGAACTTGATGCACTGGTATTTGGCCATCTGTACACCATTCTTACCACACAATTAACAAATGATGAACTTTCTGAAAAGGTGAAAAACTATAGTAACCTCCTTGCTTTCTGTAGGAGAATTGAACAGCACTATTTTGAAGATCGTGGTAAAGGCAGACTGTCATAGAGTTATGTGTTAGTCTCATAAGTCTGATTTTTGACATATGTTTTACTTGAATGTTATATTAGATATTGGTATCAGAATTTTAAAAACCAAATTACTGTTTTTTGAAACCTCAAAACAAATTATACAATGTATCTTATATATGTGCTTTATATTGTTACTTGTGTACACATTAAAATAATTCTGAATTATTTCATTTGATATATTGTATTCTATATCTTGAAATTTTTGTTTCCTTGAAACGTGCACGCATATAAAAATAAAGCTTATACGACTGTATAGATGTTACATTTACTTTCTTTTGATTTTTCTGAAAGTCATTCACTGAATTTTACACATGTAAAATAAACAGTGTCTTTTCTAAGGCAAGTAATTTGTGTTACATACTCCAAGATTCCCTTGCTAGATGCATGGTGAAACTGATAATTGGGAAAAATGTTCTTAGCAAGTGTGCTCTTAGAAAATATGGATGGTTTTAAGGTAATTAAATCTTGGTACAGATTTGACATTTAAGAACATTCTTTATATAGAGACTTAATTGAATTAAAAAACATTTCATTAGAGAGGCTATGGTTTACATTTGATAAAGAAAACGGTTGAGGGACCATTTTGAGACAAGAACATTTTAATAATGTGCTTTTATTCCTTTGTGGGAAAGGGAAGATAGTTTTCACAAAAGTATTGATAGGAATTTTTATGTAAACTCTAAGGATTATATGTTGTGTTCTTTTCAAATTTTCTTGTAGTTTATATCGTATATAGTTTATAGAGCACAGGATGCTCTAAAGAGTCAGATGTAAAAAATTATTTCCTAAAAGTGTCTAGAATAAATAGTACTTTTATATTTTCTTTTTATGTACCAGGGAATTTTAACTCATTTAATCCTTATAAAATAGTATGGCTTTGCAGACACTGCTACCATCTGAAGGCACCTGTGTCAGCCATGGTCAGCCCCATGTTCTCCCACATAGCTGTCAAGGAGGAGCTCCACATCTCCTTTGGGTTGTTTGCAGGCAGAGTTCCAAAGACAGCAGAAAACTTTTGTGCCCTGAGCACTGGAGAGAAAGGATTTGGTTTAAGAGTTCCTGTTTTCACAGAATTATTCCAGGGTTTATATGCCAGGGTGGTTGACTTCATGCCATAAAGGCACTGGGGGCATGACTATCTATGGGGAAAAGTTTGATGACAAGAACTTCATCCTGAAGCATACAGGTCCTGGCATCTTGCCCATGGCAGATGCTGGACACAACACAAATGGTTTCCAATTTTTCATCTGTAGTGCCAAGACTGAAGGCTTTGATAGTAGGCATGTGGTCTTGGGAAAGGTGAGAGAGAGGGTATGACTATCATGGAAGCCATGGAGTGCTTTGGGTTCAAGAATAGCAAGACCAGCAAGAAGATCACCATTGCCAACTGTGAATAACGCTAATAAATTTGAATTTTCTATTATCTTAACTACCAGACCATTCCTTCTGTAGCTCAGGAGAGCAACCTTCCACTCCACTTGTTTGCGATATCCTATAATGTTTGTGCTCTCACAAAGTAGTACTTTGGGTTTCATATTTTTTTCTTATTCCCTTCTACATCTAGCTAGATTGAATGAATAAGTTTATGAGAATAAAAACTAAACAACAAAGACAAAACACTGTGAAGGTTATTATTCCCAGTTTACAGATGAGGAAATGGAGACACAAAAAAGATACTACCTTGTCTGAGGTCATAAAGTTGGTATGTGGTAGAGCTGGAATTCACACCCATGCAGTCTGGCATCAGTTTGACTTCTTTCTTTCTTTCTTTCTTTCTTTCTTTCTTTCTTTCTTTCTTTCCTTTCTTTCCTTTCTTTCCTTTCTTTCCTTTCTTTCCT